>NW_027045446.1:11392907-11516895 GCF_025399875.1 Dalotia coriaria
TTATTTTGTGCTTCGTTTCAGTTACGTATTGCTAAACTATTACCACCCGACGGAAAATTTAATTCCGCATCTTTTTTTGACGCCACGCTGAAGTTAGTGCGACGCCTGAATCGCGAGCAAACACAGAAAAAACCATGGAAAATTACAATTTTATGCAAATTTTCTACTTGGGTTACAGGAGCGAATTCGGCAACAAACTATTACCACCCGACGGAAAATTTAATTCCGCATCTTTTGTATCCAACTAAGTTTGAGACCGCGTTCATGAAGTTATAACAAAGAAAACTACAATTTCTGGCGCAACGAGTACTAGTGCGAATACACACAACTTTCAATATAATTCAGTTATTAAAGCCATGGACCCCGGGGACAATCCGCCCCGACAACCGTTAATTTTTGCAATTTTGCGATTTTGAGCGATTAAGCCGCGCCAGGGAATTTATCTCATTTAATCTGAAAATCAAGGGAGATGAAATTTTGAATTCTTAAGAAAAATTGCCAGGGGGTGCTTGATACTTTTCGACGATTTTCAAAATTCATATCTCTTAGAAAGCTAAAAGCGATAGCTACCAACGGGTATTGATTATAAGAAGATTGGAAGATTCTCTATCAGACAAAAATATAAAATAATTATATTTCCTACAGTAAAAGGTCGAAAAACGCGATTAAAAGTACTAAAAAGTGACATTTTGAAATTTTGGACGATTTTTTTAAATCGCGAATATCTCGTAAACTAAAAGAGATAAATAAGATCTGATCGCAGCGTATTAGTCTACGGACCAATCTCTATCAGATAGAATATTTAAAACCGAAATCTAAGAGATGAAATTTTAATTCATAAGAAAAAATTGCCAAGGGGGGGTGCTTGATACTTTTTTTCGACGATTTTCAAAAATTAATATCTCTTAAACTAAAAGCGATAGGAACCAACAAATTGCTGATTACGACAGATTGAAAAATTCTTTATCAGATATAAATATAAAATAAATATATTTCCAACAGTAAAAAGTCGAAAAATGCGACTAAAAGTGCTAAAAATGGCAATTTTTCAATTTTTGACGATTTATTTCAATTGCGAATATCTCGTAAACTAAAAGAGATAGAAAGGAACGAATCACAGCGCCTTAATCTACGAAAAATTCTCCATCAAATAAGCTAGTTCAATTTAACTTTCCAATTGGAAATCACAGAGATGAAATTTTAATTTATAATTAAAAATTGGCGAATGGGAGTCAGCAATACAATCATCCACGTACGGTGCCCTGAACACGAGTCACTTCTACCGTTACCCTTATACGGTGCCCTGAACATGAGTCACTTCTACCGCTGCCGTGAACACGAGTCACTTCTACCGCTACCCTCATACGGTGCCCTGAACCCGAATAACTTCTACCGCTGCCCTTGTACGGTGCCCCGAACACGAGTCACTTCTACAGCTACCCTCATACGGTGCCCTGAACAGGAGACACCAGCGCATCTGTGCGTTCAGAAGGTTTGATCAAGTTTTGATTAAGGAAAACTAATATACAAAGTGTAACTAAAATGAAATTACTATATACATGCAACAAATGTATTAAGGCCGCTAGAAAATATACTTCGTCATCGCCAGACATCGCGCCCAGGTTATGACGCCCCGTTTGCCCGCACTATCTACGTCCTAGTACGCAAACGCTTGCAAATTTCGAGCTTAATACAAGAACTGTTAATGCAAAAAAACAATTATAAAAGAAAGAATTAATGAAAACAAATAATATAAATATTTAAGACCTACCAGACATCAATTACATCAATAGCCGACTGCATCACACTCACACACGCGCACGCACACCCAATACAGTCAAGCAAACACATTCACAAACATTCCACAATAGATACACGCGATGGGCGATTAGCGAAAACGCGATTCACCGAATGCTAATTAGCCCAAATGTTTTAAGATGCAAACACCGCGTGCGAACCGGCGCGAGACTGCCCGCATTCTGCTGAGAGAGCCGAGAAAGCAGAGACGACACGATAAACAACAACACGCGATAAGACTACCCGTCGGCCCGCACTCCGCAGCGATAAGATCTATACGTCACGTCAATCGGGCCGCGTTTCATTGTAAAACAGCACAATATATGAGCCGCTTATTTTGAAAGTGACCTAACTCCGTTTTCAATTTTTTGCCGGTTACCATGGTTACATGTACAACTTCATGTTATTTATGCAAGCATGAGGAAGAACCGAAGAAGACCACTTAGTTCAGATAGTGAAAAAGAAATAGTAATTAATAATTTTAAAAAAGCGAATAAAAAAAGAGTTATAAAATAATATTCCTCGTCAGAGGATGAAGATTCAAATAACAATGGAGAAAAGATTGATGCACCATATATCCAAAAAGTGCGAAAGATAAAACGGAATTCAGGAAAAAGATATTGCAGTTAAACCGGAAGTATTCTTCATGAAAAAAATTTCGAACCAGAGATTGTGGTTGTCGGAATGCGTGCACAAAAAATTATAATGAAGAAGAAAGAAAGAATATTTTTGAGAAGTTTTGGGGTTTGGCAGATTTTAACAAACAAAATGTATTACTTCACGAAGCTGCCTGTGAAACGAAGACGTTTTTTTTTCTTCAATTTGAAACATCTTAAATTATGTTGAATGGACTTGGGCATCTTCAAATTTTATAATGAATCTGGCTGTTAATTTTGAAAGTGGCCCAACTCCATTCTCGATAAGGAAACGCACGTTATTTACTTAATAATTGCCACTACTTTAACAGGAACAGTAAATTTAACATCCTAAGATACGCTTAAGCAGTATGACTCCTTTGTATCTTATACGTATATTTTTAAATTCATTGAAACGCAAAACTTTCAATATCTCGATTTGAAGATAAATGGAGTTAGGCCACTTTCAAAATAAGCGGCTCATATAATAACACAATATATAACTTTATGTTTAAAAATTGATGAAATCAAACTATGTAATTAATTCAAATCTGAATGTTCTACAACAAAACTTGATTAAAATAACACACTCAAAATAACATTGTATTAAATCTTCTGTAAAAAAAACTTTTGTTTCCAAATTATATTTTTCAAGACTAAAAGAAATTAATATTTAGTCAAACTGAGTAAAATCATCCCGTAACTCCATAAATCAAAGGCAAGCGCTGAAGGCTATCCCAATAAATAAACTCATCACACATGTATTTTTAAATATTATTTAATCAAATAACAAATAAAACATTAATCCCATCCGTCCAAGTCATCGCCCCATCCTTCCTCCTGATGTTCCGCGTTGACATTCACACTCCAATCGAGCGTACTACTGATATTCGCTGCGCTGGTATGACTAACATCCACAATCTTTTTATTCCGATAACCGTCCGACTCATCCTCCTGCATCGCCTTTACATCCTCACTAATTAAAAACTTACTTGTCGTATTGATAACGGGTTCCATGTCTTGGAAAAAGTCAAACTCTTCGGAATTCTCGCCATTCTTAACATTTTTTATATCTAGTTCAAGTATATCAGGCAGTTCTGCCTTGCGATTGTTATGATTTGCATGTGTATTACCATTTTGATCGTTTGGACTCCCCGTTAAACTCATTGATGACAATTGTACAAAATTTGTAATACTATCAATATTATCAACGCCCTGTGATGAAGTCGCATCATTATTATCCACATCGTTTATATCCCAATCATCCCAGACTTCGTTATTTGGAAAACCTACGCTATCTTCAACGTCAAGTTGATTATCTTCCAGTCCTTCATCTGTGATGGTTGAGGTGTCACCTTCTTCACCATCAGGAGATGGCCGCTCATTAAGAATCAAATCGGGGGGAATCTCTGTCCCGGAACTGTTACTCAACACATCGCTCTCATTTTGTGATGTAATTGCAGGAATGTGATGTAAACTGACACGCGCGGAACTTCGCCGAGATCCAGATGAAGGTTTATGCGCAATCGGGAGACCATCATTGAACAATTTCGCGCGTTTTCCACCAATCACCACGGCTGATCCCAACATTGGTACTAAATCTGCTAACGACCGAAGTGTAACAGCGACTAGATGATCATTAGTGTCTTTGATTCCTAACAACAGCTAAAATAATTATTTTAATAATAAATTTAATTTATAATAGAATTAATTTAATAATAAAAATACCTCTGGTAAGATTTTATTCTGTAGTTGTTCCTGTGTGAAGCAACCAATGAAATTATTAAAATATTCCAAGAGTAAAAGTCGTATCTGCGCGTCGCGCACACAGAAAATTTCTAGAAGAATCGGAACAATGTGTTCTCTAAACGTGGAAACATCAAATAAGGCATCGTCATTGTTGTCTTTCAGATTTAAAACCTCTGGAATTACTTTGGTCTGCGCTGTTTTATTCAACAAAACCATGCGTGATAAAAGTAAACCACCAAGTTGTTTCGCTACAATTTGTTGTTTAAAATTCCTTAGACGTGGAATTAATGTACTGAAAAATTGATCTTTTTCCTGATCGGATTTCAATGGCAGTTCGACTAAGAAAGAATGAATTGTGATAAAGTCATGGTTGAAAAACCCATCGTCAAGCAACGAAGACAATTTCGGTCGTTGTTGGACATCTGGATGATGTAATTCAGTTTTACACAGTTCCAAAAATTGATTTAATGGTATTGTATCTAAAAGAGATGCAAAAATGATGATTTTTTGAGGATTAAATTAAAAAAATTGATTTTACCATCTTTGTTGCCTTTGATATGCTTGAAAACTTCATTGACAAGCACTGCAAATGCATAGATATCAATAAAATCCAATTGTTTACTAGCCAACAGTTTATCTTCATTGGGATCAATTGCTTTTTCATATCTATGGCCTCTTGCCTTCCTCATATACTCATTGTTAATATCTTTAAATTTACAAAGGTATTCCAAGCCCCCAAGTTTCCAACTGCCATCTTTGGTGACATACACTGAAGCAGTGCATACATTATTATGTGATGCTAATGCTCTCTCATGTAAGAACACCAATCCTTTCAGAATGGAATGTAAACCGATACAGATTTGTAGCACTGATTGTGATTGTAGTACATGCGAGAGTGGACGAACTTTCTCAACGGCGAGATAGTATTTTGAGCCTTTATTCCATGAGCTCACATATTTTAGAATACAAGGATGGCGATGCAGCATTAAGTTCTTTGAGGAAATCACAAAAATAATTCAATTTCATGCTTGTAATATAGTTTAAATTATGAATATGAAAACTTACTTTGCTTGCTTTCTCGAGAGGCGTTTGCGTCATCCACAGCGATCCTCCAACCAAGGGCTCACCGATAAACACCGAAACAGTGGAAACATTTGAGTTACCTGTGTTTAAAGTCGCGGAGTGATGCGACCAGAAATCCGTCACTTCAATGGCTTTCTCTTCCACGTTCAATCCAGACATTTGCGAATGCTCGTTACCCATTTTTAGCCGATTTACTTCTCAGTTAATCACGTATGTTTTCATTTTTGCTGAGTTTATCAGCTGTTTTATTCTGATAAATACTATTCTGACAGTGTTCGACCGTCGGCGAGGTTATGAAACTCGTTAATGTGATTGTGTGTGGATGAAACATGACTTGTTTTGAATCGTAAAGTTTATAGAGTTGTAAAATTTAAAAAAACCGAGTAATTTTATTTGAGAATGTTTTAAAATATTTTGATATTCATTTTCAGCTATGTATTATTTTAGATGTTTAATAAACTTAATTAATTTATATTGTTATATTGTCAGAGTATTGTTTTAATTAATTCGCGGCAACACGTTGAATTCGTATTATTTACTGAAGCGAATTTATTTTAAAGCAGCCGGTGAGTTCGCTCAAACACTGACCACTCACTGATACTAACGCAACCTCACTGAAAACAAACAATATGCATTAAAAGTGAATTTAATACCAATATTTGCATTCTAGCGCCATCTCTGGTCACACAATGAGGCAAATGAATATCTTCGTAAATCTGTTCTTACTTCTTGTTTAAAACATACATAACTGCAGAATTATTCTAATTATTCGATTCCTCATTAACACAAGTTATTAATAATATTATTCTAAACATAATATTTTTATTAATATTTATTTATTAATATTATATATCATTATAATGATATATTTCAATGATTTTTGATGATTTTTATAATAATCCAATAAAATTGTTAGTAATATTCATGAGGGAATTGAAGAATATTTACGATGCTAACATAACAAACAGCAACGGTGTGTTTTGAATCCACGAAATAAAGATTCGATACCTGCAGGTAAACAAACTTATCTCTTGCGCGAAATCGCGTGATCCACACAGACACGGTGTGCACTCACTACCACCCTCAAGCAATATTTATTACCGAAAACGTGCATCGTGGCGCCATCTAACCGACTATCTACTAATTACATTCAAAAACATTTATCAAATATGCAATAAGGTTGATACCACTCATCAAAAATTAAAATACCACACATAAGCAATTTAATAATGCGTATAAAAATACCGATACAGCTTTAATTTATGCTTTATGATATGTTTTCCCTCGATTTTCAACACCTAACCTCTGTATGAATTTCACATCACTGACCATTCGCTGACAGAAGTTGAAACATTTGAAAGTCGATTGCAATAAATGTGGTGCAATAATTGACACATTAAATAAGTAATCCACAATTATCCGAAACAATGACTTCGTCTGATCTGCGTGAATTAGCACTGTAAGTACTTTCATTCAAAATTTTTGAATTTCAACCCAGCTGAGAAATCATTTCAACAAATTATTGCACAACACTAGAAAATTGGGAGCAATGGAAACAATCTCGACAAAAAAACCCAATCTGCCAGCACGGACCAAGCCAGCCCAGCAATTCGACTACCTCATCGTCCTCGACTTCGAAGCGACCTGCTGGAACACCAAAATGACACGCAAGACAGCAAATGAAATCATTGAGTTCGCAGCTGTCTTGCTACACATCCCCAGCGGCGAAATCATCTCAACATTCAAGAAATACGTCAAACCCACCGAAAATCCCATCCTCACTGACTTCTGCACATCCCTCACTGGCATCAAACAATCCACAGTTAATAATGCATCAACCATTGAGCCAGTTCTCGAAGAATTTGACTCTTGGGTGCAAGAAAACTCCAAACTGCACAATTTCGACTTTGTATCAACCCAGTACAAGAAAAACGATTCTCTCTGCACGTTCGCAACATGGTCCGACTGGGATCTCGGCACATGCCTCAAAAGAATGCAAGCGAAAGCGTCTCTACAAAGAGTCCTACTTCAATCAATGGATTGACGTGCGTCAAACCTACATGGAATTCTACAAGGACACACCAATGGGCCTCATCGGCGCTCTCCACAGTCTCAAAATGAACTTCGTCGGGCAAGAACACTGCGGTATTGACGACGCGCGCAACACAGCGTACCTAATCAATCGCATGGTCCAACATGGCCTCCATTTGGCCAACACAAAGTCAATTTAACTTAAAAATTAACTTGTTACATTAACGACAGACGACAAACATGCAAGTTCCAAGCAAGTTCTCGACAAATTTTACATTCGCATCAACGTTCCACCTGCTTTTCATGTTATATTAACATAAAAAGCAGGCGAAACGTTGCGATGGGAATGTAAACGCGGCTGTGATTAACTTATTGCAACTTGAAGAGTGCTATCAAACTAATATATCGCAAATTTATACGAAAATATTTTCAAATAGAAAAATTATTTGGTTATTAACGGCCATTTTGTATATCATACCATAACCTTACATTTTATTATGTAAAATGATTCATAGGATCTTCCTCTCGTTTGCGTTTCAAGTAATAAGCTTCGACTTCCTCTTCCGATGGTTTTTTCACGTCGTACATTGAATTGTAAGATCGTTTTCGTTCGTCTAGCTTCATTACTTCATCAATATGCTTCTGGTGTTCTTCTTCTTTGCGTAGCGCTTCTTTTAACTTATCTTTTCCATCATTATCATCATCATCATCACTATTATTCTTCTTTTTCTGTGCTTTTAACTTGCGTTTTTCTTTTTGTTTACGTTTTTTACTCTTTTTCTTCGATTTCTTCTTTTGTTTGCTCTTTTTCTCTTCATCTTCACTTTCAGAGCTTGATGATGAAGATGAACTTGAACTAGAACTACTATTTTCATCTTTATCCTTAACAGGATCAATTTTATCAACTGTGGTCGTAGTTGTTTCAATATTCAACGGTGGTAAATCAACTTCTTGATCCTTACCAGCCTCGCCAAGACAATATGAATTTTTAATATAGGAATGGCAACATTTATACCCCCATCGACCGCCTTTCCAATACGAACCCCAAACACTCGTGTGATTGTGTATGTAGACATCTTCCTCATACTTTGACTTGATAATCTCCTTCTCTTGCCCTTTGATGATCTTCCCCGAGCGTGAATACTCAATATAATCTTCTGTCTGTGCTAGCAGGAGACTTTTCGGTGGTGCGTCTAAATGCTCCGCACCTCCATACCTTTCCAACACAGATTGTTGTACTTTACTCTTGAATTGATCCTTCTTCTTGTCGTATTCCTTCTGCAGCATTTCCAACTTTGTTGGTTCGGCTAACAAGTGCACATCAACGCCTTTCTCATGTGCATCCCAAGCAAACAACTGCGCTTGCGAATGTTTCGTGGTATCTCCTGTGAATCTTACAAAATTCTCACCGGCGTATGTGTCATCCTTGCTGGGATTAGGATTCTCACGCATCGAACGTGTTTTAGGGTCATAATACGCTGAATTCGGGTCAAGATTGCGTAGATATTTGGCTGTATCTTCACGAATACGCAAGTTACGCACGGTAATACGCTGTTTACTATCAACTTTTGTGCCTGGCATGTCTACTTCATCGACGTATTTATCCTCGTCTTTATCTTCATCCTCTTCGGATTCGTTTGCGTTGAGTTTCTCAGCTCGTAACGCACGTTTTGCGTCTTCGACTTTTTGGAACTCTTCGATGATTGTTCTGTGCTCGCGTGGATCATAACCTGACCAACGATCGCGTTTCCCATCGTAGTTTAACGATAAATTCTTCTGTTGGTATTCATCTGCGGCGATGTTTGCACCGGAGAATCTTGCGCCGATTTTTCGTGGACGTTCCATGCATTCTTTCTTTTTGTGTGTCATTGCTCCACAGTTTTCACAAGCGCCTTTGCGGAATTTTGTCACTACCTTAGACTAAACATAAAATAAAACTTTAGTTTTTTAGTTTATTTTTAGAGTTTAATTAACTTACAGTGTCTACGCCTCTGTCATACCACTCATCAAGATGTGAGTAGACTTTTTCTTTCTCCGCTTGTGGACGTTGATGTTTTAAAGTCGGACCACTTTGTCCATAATACCATGGTGCGCTTGAAATGTACTGCGGGATGTGCGGATTGATATCTTTGCCTTCTTCATCGACAGCAGCGGGCGCTGTGCCTGCTTTACGCGCTTCTTCTAACTCTTTAGCCTTACGCCAGTCTTCACGCGATTTCTTTTTGGGTTCATCTTCGAATTCTGCTTTGGATTTTAATATTTGCGACACAGGTAAACTTTGACTTCCTGAAGCCATCGCAACTGATGCGAATGTAAATAAACATAACCTATTTGTTTGTGACTGCTGTTCGTTTAGTTTCGGGTAGATTCGTACAGTTTCGTGATTTTGTATTGCCGCCTTGATTGTTTGATTTGAATGCAATTGTTTTAAATAGAATCAAGATGGCCGCGGAAACTGTTGATTTTGTAAAAATTGCTAGAGAAACCTGGGTCAAAATTTGAATAACGCGGTAACCATTGACACTTTCGGTAAAGCAAGGCGCTCAAAAAAATCTGTTTGTTTTACAAAACGCACCGTTCAAAACCCAGACGCTCAATTTCAAAATTATTTTTGTGAAATGTGTAACACCCTGCTGTAAACCGAAGTGCACACATTCTTTTTCTCGGAACGGGAAACCCAATCAGAACCCTATTTCGGCTACTTGGCAAGTAGCGCCAAATTTCCAATCAATAACACAACAACCCCTCGACGTGCAAGATGATTCGGTCACCCGGCGGTTTCCTCAAGAACGTGACCCGCCGTATAATTGGCATCCGACGCTTGTGCTCCGACGAGTGTCCAACTGAACGCAAGGGGCTGATTGTGGGCGTGTACGAGGGCGAAGATGGCGAGCCTGTTTTCACGCCGGCGGCGCAAAAGTTCAACGACAAATGCGACAACAAGATTCTCGAATTGATAAAGCAATCGGGCGCCAGCCTGCATCCCGGCAAGGGCAAAGCGTTCAATAACATCGATAATGAATTCTGGGCCATTGCCGTGGTGGGTCTCGGTAAGGAGAAGCTGGGCTATAATGAACTGGAAGCGATTGACGAGGGTATGGAGGCGGTGCGCATGGCTGCCGGCATGGGCGGCGTCCTGCTGCGCAAACAGGGCTGTACGCGTGTGCTGGTTGAGGGCCTTGGCTTTCCCGAGCAGGCTGCCGAAGGCACTGCGCTTGCGCTCTGGCGCTACCAGGAGAACAAGATGCGCGAACACTGGAAAGTGATTCCCTCGATTGAATTGTACGATGATCCGGATAGCGACAGCTTCCAGCGCGGCTTGTTCAAGGCGGAGTCGCAGAATCTCGCGCGCCGCCTATCGGACACGCCTGCAAACTTGATGACACCGCTGCATTTCGCGCAGGAGTGCGTCAATGAGCTGTGTCCATGCGGGATACGCGTTGAGGTGCATGATCGCGACTGGATTGAGCATGCCAAGATGAATGCCTTCATGGCGGTTGCACGCGGGTCATGTGAACCCCCTGTATTACTGGAAATCTCTTACTGTGGAGGCCCGCAAGATATGAAACCTATTCTGATGGTGGGTAAGGGTATCACCTTTGACAGTGGCGGCCTCTGCTTGAAGAAATGTCCTGGCATGTCTCGGTATCGTGCTGATATGAGCGGTGCCGCTGCGATTGTCGGCGCGCTGCGCTGCGTTTCGGCCCTCTCGCTGCCGATCAACATCAATGCGGTGATTGCGCTGTGTGAGAATATGCCCAGTGGTATGGCGATGAAGTGCGGCGATGTGGTGATGGGTATGAATGGCAAGAGTATAATGATTACCGATACGGACAATGAGGGCCGCCTAACGCTGGCGGATTGCATTGTCTTTGGCCAGGCGACGTACAAACCGCGTCTGTTGATTGATGTCGGCAGTTTGACGCCGGGTATACGCTCGGCGCTCGGCTTTGGCGCTTCGGGTGTGTTCGCCAACTCGCAGACGATGTGGTCGCAGGTGCGCAAGGCGAGCGTCATCACTGGTGATCGCGTGTGGCGCATGCCGCTGTGGAAGTACTTTGACAAGAAGGTGACGAACTACAGGTCGGTGGATGTGGATAACAAGGGCAAGGGCAAGGGTGATCCCTGTCTGGCGGCGGCGTTTCTCAATCAGTTTGTGCACTGCATTGATTGGCTGCACTTTGACACGACTGGCGTGTCTATGCTGGCTGATGATAAAGTGTATCCCTACTATACCAAGAATCGCATGAGTGGCCGACCGACGCGCACTCTGTTGCAGCTGCTGTATCAACTGTCGTGTCCCAATGAGGGGGCGCGCGACATCAAGTAGGGTCGGTGCCATGCTGGTGACGCACGCCGACCACACCCGACACAACACGACGACACTTGTGATGACGAACGAATCCCATTAGAGTAAGTCAGTCTATGAAAACACCACCATATTATATATCAATCACTAGCACCACCTCACATGCATCCTATTCAGCCCTGATTAAATTTTCAGTTGAACTTTGATAACTTAACCTCTGATATAATAATTATATATATATATACTATACCTACGTACAAAAAACTGCCCTATCTCAATTTCAAATCACCTCTTGGGGGAGAAAAAACTAGCGAAACAATTATTTTTTTTAATTAATTTTTTTTTCATGGGACTTCCTTTTTTATTTAGTGGGTTATACGACTTATTAAACTCCTGCAACCTGGTCAGTTGCTAAAAATCTTCGCAAATAATTTTTTTAGATTTGGATTATTTTCGAACGCTTTCTTTGATATATTGCTTTCTTACGTTTTTTTCTTTAATCGTTGAACCGAACCAGATTATCACAGCACGCAGGCGCACAATGAGTATAGAGATGATTGATTGGCTGTGCGCTGGTGCGCATGCGCGCACTCATTGACACACACATACACGCTATACGAAAAGATATGCAAAATATATGCAACCAACTTGACGTCGTTGAGCACACCATCCGACTCTGATTGTACTATGATGGGATGTTGTAGAAGTAGCACTGAACTGACTTACCGCTGGTTGAAGTGTACGCACCCGGCTTTCTACTACTGATTGTTTATATATAAGGATGATTAGTAACAAATTTATGTAACAAATTGCTTGAGAAGTGCGAGCAGATGGAATTCGGAGAGCGTAACTTCTATACAAAATTTAGTGATGTTTGTCTCGTGAAAGTATTATTTTATGGGTAAAATGTACTTTTTTTCTTTGCCTTATAATGTATCAAATTTTGCTATTTGAAATTAAAATTTGACAAACAGAAACACGACTTTTATTGATGAACACGCGACTTGTGCGAATTTGACAGAGGTTAACTACTGCCATGCGCCAGCGCCACCTCAGTGAACGCACAATATAAATCATAACTATGACTAAAAGTAGTTGTATGCAACCCAAACTACAGCGATGCACCTCCAGTGGACGATACAAAACAAATCTTGAACGAAAACATATTAAAAATATGATCAATATGATCATTAATCATTTATTACGTGTACAAAGCATTATTTCCATGTGTTAGGTGCAAAACAAAACTTAAAAAAAAAACAAACGAAATGGTGATTAAAATGACTACCGACTACAGCTACACAGCCCCGGACAAAACAAAAACAAAATTGCAATTTTTAAAGTTTAGTAATGTGTTATTCAAACAAAATTTAGATTATTTTCACTTTATCGCCTGCATTACTGAAATAATTTAACAGTGATGCATGCTGGCAAAGTGATCACGCCCCTTGAAGGTGGACCCCCACGCGCCATACTTGTTCGCCTCTTTGGCCTTCTGCTCCTGGCGCTCTTTATCGGCGCGTTGCACGGCTTCGTAGCCGGAGCGCTTCGCCGAGGCCTTCTCCCACGAGGACGCTGACGCGGGCGTCACCTTGGTGCCGTAGTCGTACGAAGTTCCCTGGACCATTTTGAAATGCTGTGTGCGGTGTGCGATGAGGTTAATTTCCTAGACGTGCGTGCGATTGATGCTAATAGATGTCACTGGTGTCTAATGTGGGCGTGGTCAAGCTAGGGCACGTGATGGAGCTGGGTGAGCACCTGCAGTTCTAACCGATTGCCGGAGTTGCCAAGTCGACTGCCTTTTCGAGTTCTCAGGTGTTTATCCAATCTAAATCACGGAGAAATGAAAGAAAAGAATTAAAAATGGCCGCTGGAGGTAACATATGTTATGTTTACTATGCCACAATCAAAATGGCGGTTGTGAAACGTGTTTTTATTTTATTTTTTTGTGTTTTTCGTGTAAAGTAGCTGAAATAATTACCGAATGACTGGCAGAAACTTCGAACTGGGTTTATACACGTCAAGCCTACTATTCATTGACACATACGTTGTTGGCACACATTAAGAAAGAGCGATAAATTGCTTTCGAAGCGCACGACGAAACTGAGCCGGTCGCCGTCGCAGCAGTGGTTTTATATCAGGCAAGAATCAAAACTTGAATTTTGCACACACACATGATAGCAAATGGCGTCGTATCTGCAGGTTCTGGAAGCTGCGGCAGCGGGCGACGCAGGCAACAAGTGAATTTGCATAAATTTCATATGCGATACGAGAATGCTTTGAATTTTGTTACGTTAGAACCCGTTTGTACACAGGAGACAAGAAATTTTATGAAAAAAAACTAAATAAACAAAGAAAACATTAAAATATAGACAAAAACTAGGTTATGTACATTTTTTCAACACCTATATTATATAAGTTGCATATAGGCAACCAAATATACACTACTTTTTAATATAAGGTGGTTTAAAGATAAAATTAAATAAAAAATTCTAAAATTTTATAAAAGTCGTGTATGTGTGCATTCAAACATCACGTGCACCATTTCAAGATTAAAAACAAAAATAAATATTAAAGGTGGCAAGGATTCTAAGTTTTGACACAAAAATATTAAACATTTTCATTTCCTAAGAATTACTAAAATTCATTTTAATCAAATAACCTCAAAAACTATTAAAAATCACGCTAAAATAGAAATTTAATTATTCTGTGCGCCGCCGTTAGCAACAATATGTCTTCCATCTTGTCTAGACACGACCGCCGCCATTAAAATGCAGCATGCACTTGCATACAAGATGCAAATGAACTATTTTTATACGAATCAAAGAATTTCTCGATGTCTACGCCTCGACAGACGTGAATTGTTTATGCAAAAACGTTTTTTTCCGTTGTATTAATCACTCTGCAGTCGTGCGCGTTTATTTTTAAGTTTTCAATCGTGTAAAAACCATCGTCCACACTAGTTTTCTTCTGATAAATGTTTAAAACTCAAACGCGCGCGTTAAATGGAATAAAATTTGCATACACGTAGTTTATTACCGCTTTCTTGCCCGATGAGTTTCGGTTGATGATATGATGCGAACCGATATTGTTATTGCATCAGTTAATTAATAATTATTTACATAAAATGACCATTTTGTGTCGTGCGCTTATTTTAATCCATAAAAACAAGAAATATGTAAAACTAGCTTTAACCCGCGAATATCTAAAATACTGAAGTTGCTTCCATACGCGTCTGTAGTCACAGAAGAAGTATCAATGAAGTAGAATGGCGGGAAGTTTAAAATGGTTGAAAGTATAGTCTATTGAAGTATAGTGTACAGTCTCCATAGTGTAGTCAATTGGATTTGATGTTGACGTAGCTGTCGGTAATACAGTGTGATAATACAGTGTGATGGTACTATAGTACTTAGGTTTGAGCTTCATTGCTGGAATGCTAGATGGCGTTAAAGTAGTCAAATAGCCAGATGCAGAGGTATTATTGGCTAAACAATTTCTTTATTTTATTTAAAAATATTTTTTTATTAAATAAAAAGTAGCCTATAACCATTCGGGGACCACTAAGAATATGTGTACAAATTTTCATGATGATCGGTTAAGTAGTTTTTGCGTGAAAGTGTAACAAACATCAGGACTTTCGCATTTATAATATTAGTAGGGATCCATTTATGCTTTAATGACGACGCGACTATATGACTTAAATATATCGCACCAGTAAGTGAATTCTTATCTCCTTTCGCCCCAAAAGTGTTAATTAGTCCATTGTTGAAACTCGAGGCACTTGAAGAATAATAACTTTAAACACGCCGTTTCGTTGGCCATTTACTATTCGCAACATGAAGTCCCTCGCCTTCAAACGCTCTTTAAGTTCACAAAAGATACCTTTCCAAATGATAGATAATTCCAACGGCGCAGTAAACGCCGCATTGTTCCGCACTCCTTATTGCCCTGTTCTTAGTTTACGTGCCTTCAAATTAGCCAGGCAGTGTCCTCACAACTCAGGTTGCAAAAGGCTAGAGGCATAAATATATCACTCACGTGCCATAATTACAAACAGCGTTTAGTATACGAGTATAAACATAAATATATCTTGGTATAATTATATTGAGTGTATATAGAAATATTTAGATAAATATTAAGTGTTTAAATTATTTGTTTGTTATTTAAAACATTTGGTATAAACGGTGGTTGCAAGAAACATGTAACTAAAATGAAAAGGAGAGCTACCGTGAATACAGTAAACTCAAGAAAAGCCTCTCACCGTACAGACTATTAACAATAAGACAAAAGGCATCTCTTTTCTGACACAATGAATAAGTACCGAGGCAAACGCTTTTTAGCTGTACTTATCGCCACTTTGCAATAGTTGCTTGCTGGTATCTAGGATATTGGAAACGAAAGCAGAATATTCAATGCTTGTTAACTAATTAACTACTTTTTTCTAATTTCACCTTTAAAACGTTAGTTTTCCACGATTTTGAGACAAAAAAGTTGAACTTTAAGCACGAACAGGCAGAGCAGTGACTAAAGTACTTTAGTCACGGGCTTTAATCACGGGATGGACTACTTTTAACTTTGAAAAACAAAAAAAAAGTTTTTCTGTTTATAGCCTGAAACTAAACTAGAACTAGTGACTAAAGTACTTTAGTCACAGGTAGACTTTTTCGCTAAATACCATTCTCTGTATTCTTCACAAACAATAATTCCTTTCTCATAACTAATATTCAAGAAGTAAATATATATTAGCACTAAAATAATTCCCGCAAAGAAGAAACATTTGTTAATTCACGCGAACAAGAAAGCTTTATGATTGTGAACATATTGTACAAGCACGCAAATTCTTCTTAATCATTGTAATCATTTACGAAAGCTTGGATAGAGTAATAACTATGCTCAATGAATTATAGCGCGTCATAATGACGGCCATAAATCTCGTAATTATGCATTTGAAGTACTCACATTTTCATATTATTATAGTATTACATGAAACTGTTTCAATCCGACTTTTTCTTCTTTTTCACTTCGTGCACGTTAGATTTGCATTTGCTTCGATATAATAATTTAGTTATATCGGTAGGCAGGTACTTTATTTGCACGCAACGCTCGTAACAATTTTTTCCTGATATCACTTTCTTCAGTTCCGTATCAAATGTCAAGTTTTAATTTAATGTGAAAGGCTTTTAATGTAAATGTTTAAAGAAATATGATAGTTTAACTGAATTTTTTTGCTTCTGGGCTAATTCAGGTTTTAAATTGGAGAAAATGTTTACGTGTCGAGGGGGTGCCTTAGGGTGTAATTGAATTGCTCACGCAAATACTATTTCCGTTCGTATTTTTATATTTCGACCGAATTCGAATAAGTAGGTATACCTGGTAATGTAAAAGATATTGTTTTCAATTTCACACCTAGCTAGAGAAGCACTCACGGTCGAAAAATTCGGCAAATTGAACACGTGAATTCACTCGCGTTTAAGGTAAAATATCCTCAAGAAATAAAGGCGTTACGTCAAAACCAATAAGTATACATTTACGAAGATATTGGTGCGAAATGTTTACTATTTTTAACAATATCTACACGTTGAAAACGTGAAAATGTTTGGATTCCGATTTAAAATCAAACATTTAGAACCAGTTCGAGGAAATATAAAGACCAGTGCAATAACATATGCGAGTATGACACTTTCCGCACATTTCCTCTGGATCTTGTTCCATTGCGTGCGCATGCATATCCTTCCTGCACTTTTGTAAGAGTATTGGCAACTTTGGCTAGTTTTAGTACCCCCATTGCGATTGCTGCTTTTGCGGCGACGGCTCTCCAAAGATAACTCCGAAGACAATGTGCTACATAAAATAGTAGCCCGTTTTGCACTTTTCTTTATCCTTTTCCTTATATCCACCCTTAGATTCTCGTTATACAAAACCCAGGCGATATATACAACACATATTTTCATATATTCGAAGGAAATCACCTTGGAGTGACATCGATTTTTTTGATGTTGCTATATTTTGGTCAGAGTCAGAATAAAATTCATGAAATATTCAATAGGTAGATTTATAAAACATTTAAATCTAAAAAGTGCGGTATGTGTTGTGTTGTATGAGAATAAAATAAATTCAAAAATTTAAATTTCTTTAAAAATAAATTAATCATTATTTATGATTTTTTTCTTTTTCACCTTTAAATCGCTAGTTTATCTACGATTTTGCAACACAAAAAGTGGTAATTTAACCACAGACAACCAAAGACGTGACTAAAGTACTTTAGTCACGGGTTTTAATATTTTTTCTATTTCCACCTTTAAAATATCAGTTTTCCCCGGTTTTAAACACAAAAAGTCATACTTTAACCACAGACAACAAAAGTCGTGGCTAAAGTACTTTAGTCACGGGTTTTAGTCACACCTTAACTGTTCCTGAGCAATAACGAAATATTTTTTCAAAACTTGTAACTATAATAAAATGTCGTACACATTACACCAACAATATGTGTGTATAAAATAGAAGACAATAGAACACATTGTTGAACGTATATCATATAAATCATATCGTGTGCGCGAATACGCGTATATGAATCTCCGAAAGATGAAAAAGAGATTCAACGCGGAAACAATATTTTATTTGTGCAATGAAAACAAGTGAAAGATAAATCACACTTGTCCGGTGTGCACACGCGCCAAAAAAAAAGGTCCTAAATAAACTTGATCTGAGTCACAATGGCGGAAAAATTCGCAGGTTTGATGTGCAGCACAGATAAAATATATACGTTACTTGTATCCCCGTCGAACTTGAAACCTTTTCTGCACGAACAACATACTCCTCTATAGCAAGTAGAAATGTTTACCATACATTTCGTAAATTCTCTCTTTGCAAAACCGGATTATGCAAAAAGGTTTTAAATGGATTAAGTATCGTCAGTGCGCGTACATTTTCCAAATAAACATGCGTGAAATTTGATCTAGCATTTACATCTTGCGGTTGTACGCTAAGTTGCTTGCGGATTAGTAATATAATGCTTTCTATACCAGAACGCAAACGCTCTGATAGGGGTGCTTATGCAAAATGGAGATGGGCATCTCAGATTCAGTTCCTTCCGACAACAAACTCTGGGCATTGCAATAATGCAATGCGTTAACTACCGAAATTAGCCAGGATACGATAAGGCCAAGAGTTCTAAGATGTTTAGAGGCTCCAAAATATTTTAACTTTGTGATGGTAGAAGTACGAGTACAGAAAAGGAAGAAAATAATTTTCAATTTATGATGTTTATAACATTCAGATTTACGTGTTTCGTGTGCGAATTCGTGTTACGAGCCCATCACTTCGCTCTTCCGCTAGTGTTGCACAAGTCGTAATTCAACACATCAGCCCTGGTGTGTAGGTGGCTTCAGCTCGTATCTGGCGAGACATCGTAGTTTGCAATGATGGCTTTTGCTTCTATCAGGCGCAAAGTTAACGATGTGTGTTCGCAGAAATCGCACTTTATGGCATTCACACGTCGTTTGCTATACCTACGCTAGCCACTAACGACCTGCATATACTAAATTTAAATTATTTGATGCCTCATCAATCGAAATTTAATAATATTAAGAGAAAATAAGAAAATTTATACTTTTTCATTATTAAGCGTGAGAGTAATGCAGTAAAACTATTCTGATTTGAATTCTGATTCAGTTCATTTAGTATATATCAGCGTCGAAGAATAGAAGGCGAAGTGTAGATGGGTTTTGTGCACAGCGTGACCGGGCTGTTCGTTCTGCATGCCGACATTGTAAGTCAGTCGAAAGCCAGTCGAAGTAGTAGCAAACGTGAACTCTTCGTTTCCGGCTGGCGTCGAGCCAGACGTGGTAGCTCGAAGCCCATCCAGCCAGTTGATCGTCGCGATAACAGGAAAAGTCGTGCTTTATTGCATGTCCCACCCAACACCATTGCGTCGCGGCGTCACAACGTGTCACCTCGGTGGCAACGGCTGAAAAATCTCGAAATCCATGAAGCAATAGACGCGAATGCTCTTTTCGGTTACACGGGCGGCTGCATCTCCTGCGCGCCGATAAAGCAACTGAATTCGTTTGTTATGTTCTTATTTAAGCAGCAACTGCAAAAAACTTTTCCTATTTGATTTTCTTTTATTTTTCCTAACGAAACTATTTAAAAGATAGATTTTCATCATTATAGCGTACAAAATGTAAAATAAGTGTGTTTTATGTTCTCGCATGAAGTGCACATTCGTAAATCTTTTAAATTGTGGTGTAAACACGGCATATAGTTTTCTATCATATATTCAAAGCATTCAGACCGGAATTTCGTGCATACAACATCAAGATCTTATTCATACCACATGTCCTAAAAGGATTTACATCTTCATGAAATGATAGAGAAAATATAAAAGTCATAAGCACCTTCAGAAACACGTTCTACATGTGTGTGACCCGATTCCATCTTTTCATAAAATATATTTTTAGTTTCAGCCAGCAGAGAGAAACTACTTGCCGCTGACAGCATCCGTCATCGTGTCCTGATGCTTGAGGTATGTAACTTTAATGTTTACTCAAATGCAAAGCCATTATGCAGCAAAAACTTTCGAATGTGCATTTTATGTCCATTAACGCGGTGCGAGAAACAAAATTTTAAGTGGCAACACCAGTGCAGGTAAATTATGCAACAAGGGTGTAATGAGTGTTATAAATCACGGCGGACAATATTTTGCGATCGTTAGTGGGGACTTTCACTAAAATATTGTTCAGAAGTGTCACGTTATCTAGTAAGTTAGGTCTGGTCCTAGCGAATTACAGTGAGGTTGGCCGGACCCATCGTAAACATATCCTACCAATATAATTTCCTCTCGAGGAAGGATGGGCGCAAGGAAAGGAAACACTTAACATTTGGATAGGTCTTCGGGAGAAAATAGTTTTTTTGGTTCACTTTGGATTAATTTATAGTAAATACATAAATAAATTGATTTAGTCTAAGTAATTAGCTTCTTGTTTCTCTAAAATGTTTCGAGTTTACTGGGTTAATAATAATTTAATACTAATTTTAATCAAAAATGCTAAAAAATCATTTTTTCTACTTTCACCTTTAAATTGTCAGTTTTCCATGATTTTGAGACACAAAAAGTGATATTTTATACATGCTCGACTAAAGCTATGACTAAAGTACTTTAGCCACGGGCTTTAGTCACGGGTTGGAGCTTTTATTATATTTCTCAATAAAAAATATATAAATACTTTAATTTACCTTGATTTTTACTTTCAGCAACATTTTATACTTAAATATCGATATAAGCGTCGTCATAAAGATTTTAAGATGTGAGGCAATTCTCATATTTCGACATTTTATCGACGTCGTTTCAAGTGCCACATCGATACATGCATGCCGCATGTATATCCAACATTAAGCTCTGGTTACTGGCTGCGCTTGAGCATATATGGAAAAATATTCGCGTATAACTGCGATTCGAAGCAGAAAAGTCGTATAAAGGAAATCGTACTTAATGCCCATTTATGGCAGCAATTTGGCAATATGGCACCATGCAGGCGGCTAATACCAAAGCTCTGTGTTATGGACCGGCTAGAAGTTAGACCAGAAACGCCTTGATGTACTTTGTACATTATTTCGTGGCCAGCAAAATATATAGATATATTTCAAATTAATGCCTAGGATATTCAAACGCGCGCGGGATTATTACCTCGACGCCGGATTTGTTGTTCTCTTTAACGCGTCTCATTCCTAGGTTTTGGTTTCCATTCACCGTATTTGTTTCGACATGCACATCCCGCAAACAATGCGCGGCGCGAACTCCACGTAGTGCTTGGTGCTCTCCTCGTGTGTGCTCACACGAGAAACGTGCCGGCGTACCTGGTTCGACCAAGCAATTTGTTCTACATGTTGGTTGCACTCGTGCGCATTTATCTTTCGGTTTTCATTTGCAATGCACAACTCGTAGATTAATAGATTACTACTGCAAAAGCTCGTGCGCGCCTACTGCATCACTCGCAACAGTCTCTACCGTCCACGCATATTGATATACACGCATACAATTCGCGACAAGCAGCAGCATTCTCCGCAGGTATCAAAAGCGCTGTTTGCAAACATGCACTACATGAGAATATTCTGTTTTGGGCGTGAGTGAAGATATGCGCACTCGTGCATATCTTTGCTTTCATCCAGATTAAAATAATGCAGTTGTAGTTAGTAAGTGGCAAACATTTACTTACGCAGTGTTTGTATTCGTGTTTTTTACTTTTGTGCGAATTTGGCAATTCACGTACAGTCGTAAATTATAAGATTAAGCATGTTCGTTACTGGTGCCCGGTTTAGATGCCAGAAAACTAGATAAATGGGAGATTTGTGGAAATTTGAAGAAACGGACGGAAAAATAGTGCAGCGCACAAATACCTCAATAAAAAACGCGTAGAAAAGTTAATCAGACGCGAAAGACGTGCTTAATGCGCGAATGATTAATAGGCACGTCCGCATAGATGAATAGTTTGCTTTTGGCGGAATGAAAGATTTGAATTGATGGAAACTTGCATTTGCTGCACGTGGCGGATGACTGGTGTTCAAGTGCAGACAGAAGTGAAACTATCCATCAAAAACATTTCATGTGTTTACACAAATATTCATTTTGTGGTGTATCTTCCTCTTTAATTTTATATATTTTCACAAAATAGATGATTTATCACAATCGATTGCATCTGCAATCTGAGTTTAAGAGACGACGTCGTTGCATCACGGTCAAGTGGTTGGATTTCCAAGCTGCCAAATACCGAAAACGGTGTGTGCAGGAAATCGTCACGAAATGTTGAACACAGCATTTCTGTAGGCTGACCTACGTAGATGTAGGCCCGAATTGAAAGCACACATTGTGTTTGTATGTGTGGGTCGAAATCAATTTAAAGTTCTTGGGGAGGGCCATTGTGTGGCGGAATAGAGCTCCAGCCATCTGGATGCAGGACTTGTATCCACGCAGGAAGGCGATCGTGGTCATATCGAAAGTGACCTTAAATCAGGCTGTTTTATGGTCGGATTTAAGATTCGCCAAGCAATTTTTCCGCCGAAAATTTATGTTAATAATTAAATCGAATTCGCGTCTGAGTATGAAACAGTGAAATCAATCAGTAACTCCAAGGGGAAATTTATTGCTTTCTTAGGAAGTTGTGACTTCCGCTCTGTGAGAGCGAATGGTCGCTTTTTAATCGAGATAAGTTTGTGTTTCGAAAAACAAAGAACGGATCCGAAAGCTTGCCTTTTGTTTCTGTAACACAAGCTCTCTCAACTTTCGCCTGTCGCTAAGAATAGAATTCTCTGAACAACGAGAACATTCGACTAGATTTGGAATTCTCGGCTTGAATAATGCAGTTTTTGTTTAAAGCAAAAGCAATACCATTGATTCATCAGTAAAATTTCAAATTTTATTCGTGAAAAACCTCGATATTGATATTTATTTGATCGTCACACATTTGTCGACTTGAGCATTCAAATTTATTCGAGTATTTTGAATGTGAACGTTTTTTGCCACGTCTATCTATCCATCTCGTTCTGCGTGTACGCATTCAGCAAAAATAACACAAAAAAAATCGCCCACGACGACAAATGTGCACGACTCAGCTGCCAATACCCGAACACGCACAAATGGGACACATTCATAAATTTTATATTGCGAAATTTATCAACTGTGACGGATACATATTTATCAATATAAAAGCATTCAAATATGTTTCAGACTTTAGTAGTATTTTTAAATTTCAATCTAATTTTGATGAATACGCACCAATTAAACGCAGATTAAACCACGATTAATTTGTGTCGTCAAAAGCTAAACCCCCAAAACGCGTTCTCATCTTTTGTCGTTTAAGATCGCAGAGCGTGGAACAAAAACAAGCCCAAAAAGCACTCTCGATGACGTGAAGATTTCGACAGGAAAGACGACCCTTTCCGCCGGCGTTACGCCTCTGCTTGCTATATCAATTTGTTCTTATTGCGTGAAAGACGAAATTCATAAATAATTTATAAGGATGGTAAACGCGGAAAACTTTATTTTGTATTGGCAAACAATAACGGATCCTTATCCTATTCAAATATATCCTTGTCGCTATCCGGCGGCGGAGAGAGCTGACAGAGAGAGAAAGATGCACTTTAGGATAACCACGCAGATTGCCAAGTACACAATCGTTTCTGAAGCCGGCGATGAGGAAAAAAGATTGCGCTCGAACGAGAGAGAAATGCGCTTTACGGTTTTAAATATGTACCAGCGAAATCATTGCTACTTGAACGCTGCAAATCTCTTTAAAGTAAAACGCTTCAACACACGTTTAAATATATGCATACGCTCAGAGAATACTTATCGATGCTTTGCGAGGAAAATTGCATGTTTTCAATAAATAAATTGTATGCGTTTGCAAATCGAAAATCATAATCTTACTGCTTTTACCATAAAAAATGTTTTTTTTGAAATAAAACTTTTAAATTTAAGAAAATAAAAAATAACGTGACATATTGAAAGTTTTAAAACATTGGAAAAATTACAAGTATCCTCCTGGCGCATGAACTTGCTATTAAAAGTTTTAATGAAACGCTGCAACCTTTCAAGCACACTTTCTGTCACTTACGTTTCGTATCTAAAATACTCACAATTCTAATATTTAAAAACTATATTTCAAACCACTCTAGCGAAGTAAATATAGAAATGCATCACAAGATCTTTTGCTTTAGAATAAGTGAACAGTGACGAATATTATTCAACGAGAAAAAAAAAAGTGCGTGGATGTCTTTTCCACAGAAATGAAATAAATCTCTTTTTTTGCTTTATTTACAATGAGTGTCGTGCATTGTTCGATTTTTTGCTAGTTTTGTTCGGGACCGGCGCTCCCGCACACATACCTATATTCAGGGAGGTCCTTTCAAGTGTAAAGTACACTTTTCAAATATTAATTTAAGCTCTTTATTATCACCCTGCACTGCACTTTATATGGAAATATGCATGGCGAACAATAGAACAACCGAAATTTTGCCCAGAAAAATCGTGTTTTGGCCGAAGGGAAATTTCATTATACTGGCTAATCTCTGCTACTGTGTGTTACAATATTCACGTTATTAAAAAGGTTATTGATGGTTTTATATTTACATAAGTAATACCTATACATGCTTTTGTACTCGGCGAGGTTTGTAATTACCAACACAGTGTTTTGATGTGCATTTGTCTGCACAGGTGTCATCCGGCTTATTGGTTCGCACATTCGTCGGTGTGATTTTTTTTCCTATGCTTTACATGATTTGAATTTTCCACTCGCAGTCGCGCATCCGGTTCTCGCAAATATAACCACGCGTGCCGGCTTTCCAATTCCATTGTGATGACATCGGCACATTGGCAGTGAAAATGCTGGGCTGTGCCTCTGGTGGATTCTGCTTCGGTACGCGCGAGAGCTGCTGGCGTTGGTGATCGTAAAATATATCTATTTGTGCGCTTCGAATGCTGGACCTGGAGGCGTCGGCCGTATTTGCATTGTTTTATCGTGATTTATGGACTTGATTTGGGTCAAGTGTCAATCTTTATTATGAATCGATGCACAAACAAACACCTGATGCACGCAATTAGTTTAGCGAATGGGTCACACGTTCACCACCGAAATGATGATTTCCAAACTGATAGTGTTTCAACGAAATGCGCTTTGGGTCAATGCAATTTTGTTTTATGGATGAAATATATTATGATACGAGCATAAAAAATAGAGTTTCAAAACTGGAGTCGTAAAGATATCCAAAGCAAAATAAAGTAAATAATAATATATTAAATATCAAGTGGTTAAAGGAGAGTTTTAGTCACGAGATTGATTTAGAGTGACCGTAGACAGCGATCAATCGAGTTTTTAACAACATTTAGCCACGTGATGCTTACGTTACTTTTTACAGTTCCTTCTACTGTACCCGCAGGCGCAAACTCCATCCCGTGGCTAAAACCCGTGACTAAAGTACTTTAGTCACGCTCTTGACCGTACGTGCTTAAAAAAACACTTTTTGTGTCTCAAAACAAAGATGGATGAATAAAAACATTATTTTCTATGCGTATTTATCTTTTACCTCTTAAATTAATTGTGTTTTCACTTTAATATTGACTTTTTTATTTATTTAATCACTGATAACCCTTAGGGATTTAAGACAATGCCAATTTGTAGGTACTCGGACAATGTGTAGTTACCGATGCAACGAATTTCTGAATTATTGTTCTATCTATTTTAATGCACTTCAGAAACTATGTTCCAGTTATATTCAAACGTCAAGATGAAATTCAAATGTATAATGAATGACTTTACTAGTGGATATTCAACGGTATAAACTCCAATACCCTCTACCCGCCACAATAACAACAAAGAGATTTATTTATTCCACGATGATTGTTATACGGTTAGATAATTATATTATCTCATAAAATATAGGAATTGTTGCAAAAAATAAACATCCGCCTTGTGGAAGTGACCATTTACAACTCTTTCTGTTCCCTTTATAAACCATTTAGTCGTTCGAGTAAAGCGCAATCAACAATAATGTTCGGTCATCAATTCGACTCGGTTAAGCGCCAGTTGTTTCCAATGTTCATAAACTGCTGCATTAAAAGAGCGAACCAACAACACACCTTGAACAACATCAGCATCAGCAGCAGTAGCGGCCAAACAACAACTTTGTTATTAATTGCCACATGGAGAGTGCACCATGAAAACAAGAAGCTTGGCGCGCCAAAACTTGACATCGTTTTGCCGAAATGCGCGCCCTGACGTTATAACGATTAATTTTAAGGGTTGTTTGCTTTTATATCACATTGAACGCGCGGTAAACTCGGCACTGTTGTGTCGTTCAGAACGTTTCTTTTTTTTTCTCAAACAAAACAGGACAATGTACCTACGCAATTTTTAAAGCAAATGGCAGAGCACGTACAACTTACAGGTCATTAAAACGACATGGATCGCTAAATCTTGCGCAAGAAACATGAACGTGCCTGTAAGAAACTATCAGACATAAAATGGTGGCGTGATAAAGTGTTGCTTGAAGTGTTTTAAAGCGTTGGGTAGGCGATGAAGAACGGTCATCAAGTGCGTATCGAAGAACGGCCATTATCCAAACGCGTAGGGGGATGAGATGGCGCAGTTTGCTCATATATGAAATCATCCCCCAATGGCATAGAAGCAGCCTGATATGCGATGCAATTTGAAGTATGTTGGCGCAATCTAACTAACGTTTTTGATGGCGTAATTAAACGCGGTTTTTCCTCTCACAAAAGCACGACGAACGAATGAACTCTTGGGTGCGCACAACTAGCACCCCCCAACCCAACTCATCGATTTAATGAAGTTTAACGAGCTTTCCTATCTATCTAGTCGAGTAACTATTCGCGCATCGCATAACTTTATAAAACCACAACCTTTCATCATTCATCTTTTTGATTTTTTTGTTTTTTTGCAAACAAAAAATAAAACTGATAATTGTACAAACATTTATAGACTTCTACTTTTGTTGGTTTTTGTTTGTCAACTAAATTGTCTACACTGCTGATATAAAAGTGCCATTAAACACAGAAAGCAGATAAACACGAATGTCAAAACAACTTTGTGTATTGTTGCATCCTCACTTTGGCGGCCTTCCGAAAGTGTCCACGACGATCAATTTCGAGCAAACAATGGGATTTGCGACACTCGGAAGACTCAGCCGCAGCTGGGGAAGAAAAAGAAAAGAAAACTTTGCCGAGGTGCTTTTTTCGTGCGTTTTATTAAAAGCCGTTGAACGTAATTCGTCATAATTTATCTTTCTCCGGTTTTCGTTTAACATCGATTGTTTTTTCAACGTACACACACAATGCTTTTTTATTGCAAACAATGCAACTTAAAACATTTGTAAAAATACTTTTGACTTTCTGCGGTTATTTTAAGAATATTCTTAATGATTATGTGTCTACATTACATTTAATTTGGGTTGCCATTTCGCCTTCTCATAAACAGCACTCTGCGCAGAGGTTGCAATTACGTGACATAGTTTTAATGCAAGGGTGCAACACACAGACCGGTTTTCATTATTTTTTTATAATTTCGGTCATGTAGTACTTGCTACGTGCGTCAAATTGTTTTAATTTGATCCTTTATGTAATGCGCAACAAAAGAACAAAAGTACGGTTATAAGGACCTCGTCAACAAACATTTTTCTTTAAATTCCGGGATAAAAACGTCAAATATTTATAAAAAATGTTGTATAGGTATATCTAAAGCATCCGCACCAAAAGGAAAGCGTGATGAGAAAACGGAAACCGTCAGCGTGGCGTACGCGTGAAAAAATGAGAAAAAATGGGACGGAATTAAAACGTCACAGGCAGTAATTAAAAAATATTTTTGCGCGCCCGCACGCAAATCATAATATAATATGGAAAATATGTCGAGAGACGAACGCAGTCGAGAAATTCTTGAGACCCAGAACACCGCCGTCGTCGTGAAAACGATATCACGCTGCGGGATGGCGCGGCGTTCATTCCTGACGGCGACGACGACGACGAAGGACATATTCGTCCGCGCGCGGTGGCCAAGCCACCCTTACTTGAACGTGATTTTCTCCTCGTCTTGCAATCTTATCGCGCTCCCACGAAGCGGCTATAAATATAAATGCGCAAAGTCTTCATTAAAATCGAAAGGCTTTATTACGATTGCTTTCACGGTGCGCATGCATAAATTCGCGCAAAAATTATCTCAAGAGCCAACAAAAATATTCATGCGAATGAAAAATGAATGAGCTCAAAGCGAGCCATGGTGGTAAATCCAAGAATTATGTCAAGAATATTACTCCAACAAATTTTGATAAGATCCCTTTAACCTCTTTTAAATTAAAAATATATAAATTTACGAAATCATTATTTTTTAAACGGAAACTATAAATTCATGTTTTTATTTTCGCATTGACAGTAAAATGTAATATTTATCCATCTTTATTGACTTGCCAAAGTCTAGTTTGCATTATTTTTCCATTTAGAGTCGTTCATTTCTTTCGCAGGAAATAAAAGAGGAAAACTTGTTGCATTTTGCAGAAATATGATGGTTGTCTTAGTTATATACGTTGTCGATAGACGGAGCCAATTCACGACCATAAATCAACTTGTATTTTTTCATTTCTTGCGCAACAAAAATGCTAATTTTAAACTAAACACATTTCCGTGCAATAAATAAAATGAAATAGAGTGCAAATATTAACCTTGTTACAAACATCAAACGACAGGTACTCGCCGAGAAAAGAAATACAAATAAAGACGAAACTTGTTCGAGTTCCGATCGAGGCAAGCAAATGAAAAACACGCCGTGCGCATTATTATTTACTACAGCGAGCGGAATTACGATGACGTTCGCGGGTGGATTCCCTGACCAAAAACACGCTGGACAATTTCGTTTCATTCTCGTATTTCACAATTTTTCTCCATTTTTACGTTTGTAGATGGTTCGTGCTGGCCATCCATATAACACATATACCATTTCGACGTTTTGCTCTCGCGCCAGTCAAATAAATGTTACACGCCGTTGACACGATACGTTTCCGACCCATGGGGAGCGCAACATATACGTACGTTTTTGTCATCATAAAACAACGAAAAAAAAAACAACTTTACGTCGTGTGTGCAGTGTTTGCCTTCGTGCGTCGCGCTTCGAGCGAGTGATTACGTTGCTGAACAATACGCGGAGGAAAATATGGCTGGAGAAAAAGTTGTACAAACACATAATTTGGTAGCTTGCGCGGATATAAATCGTTTCATAATGTTTTATAATGCAATTAATTTAGCAATACGTCAACATTATTTTCGTAATATTGGAATTAGAGATGTGTAATCATCAATGCGCGCATTCCACAATCGGCTATTCATATCGCATATAATCGTCGCCGCAAGCGCTGAAACCCAGAGTCTACTTAACCGCATACAGCCGAGTTGCATCCCAGTTGTTGAAAATGGAGCCTTCAGAAGATCAGACCCGGTCATAAACAACAACTATCTGCGCATCCAGCCGGCATTCGAAGCCGTTGAAACTCAATATACGTCGGGCATGCACGTGACGTACATTACACTCACGCATTTGCAACCTGCTACTATATTCGCAGCCGACCGCATTGGTTTGTAAGATAGGTGCATCCCCGGATTCCTATTACATCCGATGTGGTCGTTAATTAGTCTCAACTATCATCATACGATGCTTACACTAATTATTCTATTCTGCTATAGTAAATATAGTAAATAATAGGAAAATTGGGGAGGGTTGATACTTTGTTGCGACGATTTTTGATAATTAATATTTCTAAAAGCGAAAGCAACCAACGAATCGAGTCACTTCGACCACTAGCTTCGTACGGTGCCTTGAATGAGAGTCACTTCTACCGCTACACTCATACGGTACCCTGAACACGAGTCTCTTCTGCCGGTAGCGTCATACGGTGCCCTGAATCGAGTCACTGCTTCTGCTACCTTCGTACGGTGCTTTGAATGGTAGTCACTTCTACCGCTACACTCATACGGTACCCTGAATCGAGTCACATTTACCGCTAATGTTTTTTAGTTTATTTACGGGACGTGTTATTTTTAGGATCATTAAACGCGTGAAACGTGAATGTGGCGAAGCTAAATGCGCGAAATGAGTTAAGTAGTCGAGCACGTGTGCGGGCGATGCCACTGGTGTGCTGGCTGGCGCCGCGACGCTCGACGCCACGGGAATATATTCGGAAAGCGTCGGTTAATTAGTGCAAAGTTTGCCTGCGAATTGCCGCGCCAACGAAATAAAATACGTGTACCGACGTTTTTTCCTTGTGTAAATCTTCTGCTCATCTATTATTGTGTTTTGTTAATTGGTATATAAGCAAATATAATTAGTGCATGTTTGCAAAAACCACGTAAGTAAAATTTTTTTAAAGCGTAAAATAATCTTAAAATGTTTTAGTTTAAAATCACGACAAATTTACGACAGTAAAATATTATTTCCTTGGGGAATATTAAAAAATAATGTGCATTTTAAAAGTCTGCATTCATTTTTCTCTTTGGGAGCTGTATAAATAGGCAGGAAAGTGACAAACAACGCACTATTCAATTCCGAAGTGGCTTCACAATATGATGTGCACTTTAGCTTATTCTATTCTTTCTTATATTGCGTATTTATGCCATAAAATATTTGTGAAATGTTTATATCATAAACATATTCATAGCTTTTATTTACAAGCACGGCTCAAGCACATAGCGTTATTATATTCTATTATAACTCTATACAAGATTTATGATATCTTAATGTCCAGCGGGTCTTTGTGTGCGCGTGCATGAATAGTTTTTGGAACACTTGGTGTTAATAGAATGGTAATGCATGTTCGCATTTTCTTTTCGCGTTGCTGCAGTTTTCCATTTTGTCGCGGCTGCCGTCTTGACATTCATTCTAGTACGTTACGTTTATTACGTGCGCCTGCAAACTTGTACTTATACTTATACTCGTTCGCTTCAAGTGCACTTTTTTTACATTCCGTCATTCTGCAGCGCACATTTCGCGCATTCCACTCCATTGCTACTTACAACACGAATAATATCCGCGCGCGTTCTAGCACTCCATAAAAATATTAGACGCTGTTTCGAACGTGCCAAATTGAGACGTATTTCCATTCGAGAGAGTTTTATTGTTCTTCAAAATGAGTTTGTTTTTATGATACTGAAATCTCCAAATATGCTTGGCATTTGGTATTCGTCGTGGAACGGCAAATATTCGAGATATTAATTAAACAGACTCGAGTATATATATTTTTATAACATCAACATTTAATTTCAACAAAATAAGAATTATTTTCGCATTTGTATATGAAGATAATGAGTATATTAAGTATCAAGTAGTTAAATATGAGTTTTTGTCATGAGAATGAGTAAAAAAGAGCATAGCAAACGTCTAAGCTCCACCCCGTGACTAAAGCCAGTGACTAAAGTAATTTAGTCACGTCCTAGGCCGTCCGTGAAAAAAAATGCCACTTTTCGTGTCTCGAAACCGTGGAAAAAGCACCACCCCATGACTAAAACCAATGACTAAAGCACTTTAGTCACATCCTTGGTCGTCTGTGTTCAAATTACCACTTTTTATGTCTCAAAACCATAAAAAACTGAGTTTTTTAAATGAAAAAGTAGAAAAAACATATTTTTAGTTGTTGTTTATATGAAAAACATTGTAATATTGACGCAAAACTTTTGAATAGAAACGGAACTCGCACATAAAATGGAAGTATAATAATCTGTGTACACACATCTAAATTACACTCCTCCGGAATAAATTCAATCAGCCGGGAGTATAATAAAATTGAGTGGAATTGATTGTTTACGCGAAGTAAATACACCGTAAATTGAATCTTCATACAGCCGCCATATTCATAGACCACATGCAGTATATAGAGTCAAGTGCACGAAAGCAAAAGGCAGCGATAAAAAAGTTTCTCACCGAGGACAAACAACAACGCCCTTGCGCTTTAACCATGAACTTAGTCGCGCGTAGTGTAATATGAAGAATAATCGTTGCACAGGGAAGCTCGTCCATTGTCGCGCCGTGAACTATAAAACAACTAGGAACAATAATTATTATACCAGCGCGCCGACCAGCGTACGGCCTTGATTCCTTATCGATTTATAATCATCTTTGACGACACATTTACGTGCTTTATAAATATTTGTGATTGTGGCGTGGAATAACAATGTGCTTTTTGTTTCTTTTGCCCGAGAACAAAATTGCGTTGTTTTTAATTGAATAATCAATGTAATTGTAATCGTGCTCCGGGGTAATTTAGGCATATAATTGCATAATAGAAGATTAATTGGAAAAAATGTCATCAACGATTGGACTCACGATATTACCTATCAGCGCGTAATTAAAAGCAAACATATCTGATCAAATGTTGGTGATTAACGATGATCTCAATGTATGAAGCTCTCGGCCACTATCAACATTCGGACGAATATGACACAGACACTCAAAGCCGTATTTTGCAAAAACAAGGAGGCAATTTGACAGGAATTTACCTTTCTCAAAAATAATAAATGAAACACAAACATCAGAAAGACCACATCATTATCACTTTACTGTTTCTTCTACAAGTCCAATTATTGTGACAGAAAGCACACATTCCTTTGGTATTTTATATGTTTTGTTGTTATATGGAATAAGGCAATGCAGTTCCATTTATTTTGTTTTCCTCTCATGAAAATGTAAAATCGACGGATGAAGGACACGAAAAAAAATGCGAGCGCGCGATAAAATGCCTTCCGACAAAAAATTGAGAAGGACGCAAAGGCGTCAAAAATGTCAGTTATGTATCACGCCCCAAACAAAAATCAACCATACTCTTCGTATCATCATCAATCACCCCAATAAGACAGTTAAGCTTCAAGAGAGCACTTCTTGCATCGCATGAATAATACGTTTTTGTTCAAAATATTCACGCGTTTCTAACATGCATAAAGAATTTATACGCTTCACTGATCACAAATTGTTGTTGTATCGAAAGGTTATCGAGATTCATTTTTGCATGATGATTGTCCCGGAATGCGCTTGTTTCCAAAAGCGGAAATATAATGGCTAAGATTTTCTGTTCCGCCCAATCGAGCGTTTCAGCCGAACACGCTGTCGATACAATTTCGTTTAACTTTATTTTGCATGAAGACGAGATTCTCGAATACAAAAATACATCCGCTGGCGCATGTTGGCGATGACATCGAGTTGCGGAGGAAAACGCGATGAACTTTCGAAGAGTGGAGGTTCCGCATGTTTGCGTTGCATTTTGGTACATTGATTTGGAGATGACGGAGACGATATTAAAATTTTATGAGGTGTCACTGCGAATATACTCAAAAATATATCATACAGAGCATTTTAAATTTTATTTAAAATTTGTTTTGCATGAAATGCAAAGAATTTTATTTACGTGAACAAAACATGATATTGCAAGCACGCAGTCAAGCAGAAAATATATAACAATATCGATGTTTGGTTTAAAATACTACGTCGCGGAAACAAACTATGTATACGTGCATAAAATGCCAACGGAAAGAAGAGTTGAGGCCAGCAGCGCGAGAAATGCATGCAAACATTATTCTCGGCGTGGTGTTTTCTATGCTTACACCACTTTTATGCAGCCCGGGCGCAGATAGCGAAAAGATTTGTTTAATTTAAACGTCAAAATGCGCCACGCGAATTAAACGGTTTGCGCTTTAATTACTAGCAACGCATTCGGCCCATCAATCATCGCGAATTCAATTTCTGGCCCTCGTTTCCGCCAACGTTTGTCATAACCGTTCCGTTTGACTGCATGAAAGGAGCGAAATAGTGCAAAAAGGCGAATTCAATTTCGCGCCGCACTATTGATTCGCCAATGCGACAGAAACATAGGTATTCCTGTTTGATTTGCAGTTTTTTATGTGCAGAACAAGGAATACTTTAAAACTGCATGGCATGTCAATCAGATATGTATTTTCAATCACTTTTGTGCTGGAATCTCAATCCGATTTGCATTTCGGGACACCAATCAACGGAAACCATATATAATCTATACAAACCTGTCAAATTCTTTTATAACTCAACCTTTAATCAAATTATAAACTTTTTTTTTTAATTTTTTCTTAGAAATTTAGAATTCTAACTGAATAATTCATTTAAAAATATCTTTATCATTTATTTATAATCTAAAATTAGCTGGGAGTAAATTAACACAATAAACATCCAAAAAACAACCAAATCTGGTCTCTGGATCAAGAAAATCAGGTCGGAAATCATTAAAAATACATTTGCCGACCTTTTAAAATCGCATCATAATTCACCCACTTAAATAATTACATTTTACATAAATTTAAAACAAAAAAACAAGCAAAAATAACCAAATCATTTGTCAAAAATCCAAAATACTCAAAAGATAAATCGCTAAGCAATATAACATCAACGAATTATGAATTTTGCGAGGAGTGAGGCTGAGAGTCTCCAAATGCAAACGTGGCAAATATTGTTGGAACAGTTGACTGTTCAAATTAAGTTAAATTGTCCGTTTTGAAATACTCGCTTTCGCTTCCAATTTTCACCCACCCGACTATTATACATGCCAAAGCGGAAACACGCCAAAGACGACATCGAATATATTACCAGAATGAAACTCAACTCCAAATTAAAAGTTAATTAATACGCCGACTCGTAGTAACGCACAGAGAGATGTGTGAAAAGGGAAACAAGAGAGCCTTCAACTCCAAGTTTCCAAAACTTTGTTGAAATCTTTGCTGTCAGCCTACGAAAATTAACAGAATCACGTATTATATTTGTTTACTGTGTTTTCATAGAAATTATTAACTAATAAACAAACATGTGGCAATAAAACTTCATTATTTTATAAAAATTTAGTTTTAAAGCGTTAATTAATAGAATTCGAGGTTTATCTATCGGTTTTTAATCAAAGTAGGTCGAAAACTTAACGCTGTATGTTGAGGAACAACAAATATTAACAATGAACTTTAATTAAATTAATTTGCGCCGCACAGCTTTGCGCGAGCTGTCATAAATCGTTTTTCAATTGAATATATACACAGAGAGAGGATTCAAAAACTGCGAATGAGCGCGCACACCGATTGTCGATTCCACATTTTCGATTTTCCCATTACGTATCCATCCGCGGCCGCGAGACAAGGACACGAGAGTCTATTATACGTGATTTATATCGAATGTCGACGGGTGGAAGAGACACGCAGCACTGCTGCCAGAAGAATCTTATCTCGTGTCGAACAGCACCAAATTGGAGGGCGCGCGTTGTAATAATAATAATGGTGGAGATGTCATAGTGTGTGGGCGGCGGCCGAGTGCAATCGCCGTGGGACGGATGAAAATTCGTGTCGCCGGCCGTCGGAAATGCACTGCGCGAACAATGAGCACCAAAACGGCGCACAAAAAGCACAGGCTTCGACGCGTTTGCTTTGTGCATACAGTAATCGTATACGCGGCTACAAACGTTTGCGATTATATCGTTCAGGGACGGGAAGTGCCAAAACAAAACATGCTGCGTTGACCAATTTTGTAAATCCGATGAGTGTTTTACGGTTTCATAAATATGCAGATGTACCCTTCGCGCACACATCCATCGCGCTTTACACCCACAAGTATTTCATTATACCCATTTATAATTCACATATTTCACATCCACGGATTTGTGATTTATGTGTCCAAAATCCGCGTTAAAATCGGCACAGAAAAAAACAAACAAAAATTTTCACTCTTTTAGAGGAAAAATGTTAATTTTTCGACCTTTAAAATTAAAATAAAAAACTATCAAGATAACAGGTGTACCTATGTGAAATTTTAGCAGAGTGCAAATCTATAAAAGCTCTTTCCTCTCTAAAAGCCGAAATCGTATTAACTGAGAAGCCAGCAGTCAACATTTTTAGCCTAGAAACGCAACGCATTTTTATCCCGTTTATGAATATTCATACGCGTCCATTAAATTTTAATTTGCCATGCCGCGCGCACATATGAGCAATATAAATCAAGATAAACTTGAGCAAACACACTCGGCGAATTGAAGTGCCGGACTGATATGGAGGTCCTGCTCGGCTTACTAGTGCTCGTAAAATTGTTCAAATATGAAGATAACATGGATACCAGTAATATATATTCGCATGGAGGTCAAGTCTAGAGAATTTTTTCACTGGTGAAATGTTTTTCAGTGGCATTTTCTTCGTTTATTACTATATTTCAAACCGTATAATCAACACAAATGATGACATTGGTAGATATAGAAGACATGTTTTCGTTGTATCGATTTATAAGCGTTTAGTGTCAATAAAATTCATGTTATTAACAATTTTATGTTTTTTTTGTTAGAATTATATTTATTTGTCTTTATTGATTTTATTTAAGAATGCAAAACTGCATTGCTGTGCCTTTTCTGCTTAGAAATCTTTTTGTTTTATCTTCCTGTTCGTCAAGTTAACGAAATTTCAATTGGCATGATTTGAACCTTGCATTGAAGGAGACTATTACATTTGGCAACACCTTTTTGTTCTCTTTTACATGCAAACACGAGCAAATCCATGCGAAATAAATCAAATGCGTTGTCAGCCCCATGTCGGAAAAAGCAACCAAAAAAGACTCCACGAAAGACGTTGGAAGTTGGAATGAATACATAATCGACTTTGAATATCTACCCCGAATCGTTTCGTACGAAAATTACGTTATTTCGTACACAAAATAAGTGTAGGATGGCCTAAATAATTAAGCTCTGGTTAATAAAATATTCTATTGTATTATATTTTATGCAAAACATGAAAAAACAAGACGACTTTAATATCCACATTATTTGCAAATATTTTTTCAAGCCGTCGTCTTTCATTATAAAACGTGTTTTTGTAACGTAATGAACCCATTAAGAGCAAAGGCGTTACACGGACAGAGAACAAATTTAAACGAAATATATCCATATAGATTGTTCGTATATCATTCCATTTTCTATTCGTCGTTTGTGGGGTTGTTCGACCGTGAGATCAAACAATTCAAAAAGATTGCTTGGAGCCTCGAAGCAGAACAAAAGAATCGGTGACAATTTTTTTATTATCGTTTCAATGAATACTTAATGAACTACTACGGCTTCGTCTGCAGTGTAGCTTTCTTACAACGTCACTCAATATAACTGCGAAATTTCTACAACTCTGTTGATGAAATTTCAATATTTTGTTATTTTTTGTTCTTCAATATAACCACATCTCTCTAAAACGTGACAAAAGCAGTGGAGAGGCTTTTGAACCTCGTGTTTATTGTAATAAATCTGTATTTGTTATTTTTGCAAAATAATTTACACCGTTTAATGAAATTAAAGTATCAATATTTTATTCGATAATGTAACTGCATTGGCGGGCGATAAATAATTTATAATGTTGAGTAATTTGTATATTTAACGCGCTAGTTAAATTATTTATATGTTCGCATATTTAAAGCTTTTAATATTACGTGTAACAGTTTTATAGCTGGGCGTAATGTGTTCAACCACATGATTTTATCTCGCATGCAAAATGTGCTCGACGTAATTTTTTGTTTGCTTGATTTATTGTTTTAAAATTTTATCCGAGCTTACAATCGCCACAGTGACACTAATGTATTTTCTAAATACCAAACTCATATGATTTTGTTAATAATGCAGGTGATTATTTGCAAAAAATGATATTTAATGAAATTATTGCGGTTATTTTAGGGTTATGGGCGTATTTCGAATTGCGTGACATAAATATTTAAAACACATTTCTATCATGTGCACAACTGCACGTTGTATATTTATGACGACATAATGCACGCCAGTGAAACTCGCAAATCCGATAAATTTGTTAATCCGCAGAATGCAAATATACACGTTCATATAGATTCATACTGCTAGGACTAGGATAATATTATCCTGACATATGAAACTTGTAAGTCACCCGTAATGGATTCGAAGGATAAGCAACAATTCGTCGGTGCAAACATGACTACCATTCATTTTCCTACCCAAGTATACGATAACTCGTATGGTCTTATCGTTTCAGGTTGCCTACATAATGTGCAATGTAGGTAAATGATGATTGTATGATATGAAAATGATGTCGTTTAGTAAACCCGCAATTTTTGTGCTCAAAAAAATTTTTGTTGATTTTTTTGTTAAATATTTACACAATATAGTTTAAACTCTAAATTATGACTTATATTGCGCTGCGGACATGTTGTATATGAAAGGTATTACTTTGGAAAAGCTTGCACTAGTCCTGGCCCACTATAAACGTAAATTATTGCTTGTGAAAACTGTTTATGCTGCAATATACCAAGTTGCGCTTCGGATTCCAAATGCAACCTGTTCAATGTCCCGGTGAGGAATTGTTCGTCGCAAAGCTTCTTAACAATTGTTTACATTTTATTGTATCGCATTAAATATATCATTGCTCCATGAAAAATGAACGCACACGTTGAGTCTGTGTTTTAATACGTGTGGGTTTATGCCTGTTCACTTTTGAGACTATTATCACATGCACTTTATCTCTTTTTTCTACACGGAATATTGTGTATCTTTGCACGCAGTAATTTATGATGCGTAATATATAAAACAAGCAGAGCGGCCGTTTTTTGTTCAATTTACTGCTGTTTATATTACGCTGATAAGGAGAGTATCAAAGTGTGTGTACGAAATTGGTAGAAAATAAAAAAGCGAATTATCAGACCTGAAAATTATGCTTGCAGCGACTAATTTTCGCAAATTACTCAAAAGAATCCGCCGTGATGGAAAATAATGTTGGAAAAACTTCCTAATTTCATATTCTAGTCGCGGTATTTTTTCGGAAAAACCGGGCAAATGGAAAAATACGATCAAAACAACTTGTTTACATCACATTCTTTCGTGACACTTCGTTCGTAACAGATATTTTTCGAAATATGTTTGTCTAAATTCAGAAAAATATTTTTATTTCGAACTTTAAGCGTCATGAACACAAAATTAAATATTATCATCATAAAGAGGAAATTATTGTGTACTTTATGTTGAAGGATATAAAATATTAATGTATGATAATACATGTCTTGAATGTGTGCGTGTTATTTTTAAACTTTCCGTTTTAGATTCCAGCTTACACCTTGTTTTGCATACATTAAGTGTTGTAAAAATATGCCGCATGAATATTCCCGATTGCATGGAAGCGCGCTCGAGACGTAAAATTGCTTTTCAATCGATAACAAATTTTCGTCTATTAAACGTATGACAATGTGCTGTAGGCGTGTGAGCTTCCGGTTCAAGCGCAATATATAAGTGCTTTACCCACAGGTATTTATATGACAAATTTTGCGGCTGCAAGTTTCGCATTCTTCTAAGCTTCCGTTCTTCAAGCAATACCAGCAAGTTGCACCTGCACTTTTCTTTCAAACTTTTCTTGCATGAATTTACTTTGGTACTATTTGCAATAATAAATTTAATTTAATTAAACAAATAAACATTTTATTATCAATTTTACTTTGTGATTAGTCTATTTGCACATGTTGCGGTTTTATGAGTTTCGCCTTATTTTACTTTAATAGGATGAAAAGTTTAGTTTTATGTCGACGGATGCCGGTCCTCTAGTTTCTAGTAAATTACTCTGGTCGGGTTCTGGCTGTGACCACAACAAGTCGCGCCAACCAACCCTCAATCACTATAAACCGATATAGACACATTGGCTGAAATACTTTTTGCACTCTTCGCTGGCTCTACACTCTCCACCATTGTGGTAGCTGTACTTACCACATAGTAGTAGTCCACAGCGGGTTTATCAGGCAACCACACGTACTGCTTACCGAATAATACGCGCGTATGTGTGCGGAGTTCTCTTTTTAGTCTAGGTGCACCATACGATGCAATACGTTAGGATCGCACGATAACGTCGAGATAAAGTCTCATCTTCTCGGCATGCGAAAAAGCCGAGCTTCTTATCGAGGGCCCAGCGCATACAACAGGCGTCCGGAGAGCCGAGGCAATTCCACTTGGCTTTAATGGTCATGCTGTTTCATAAAATATCAACTCAATTTTCTATTTACATCGAAAAAGGTTTTCAATACCGTGGGGCGCACATGTGCACCGCTTGTGCAGTATGCAACCAACACGAAAAGCTCGCTCTCTTTCCGCCCGCACCTAGCCGCCCCACTGCTTGAAACTCAACGAGCGCATTCCTTTTTATCGACATTTTTATCACCCCGGCTAAGCTGGATGCCAAACCGCTGTTCCACTAGTCAAGTAGAAGGACTAGCCCAATGCACACCACCGCATAACGCAGCGCTCGACAGACTCACTCAATGACTTTTTGTTGGTGCATTCTTGGCTTTCAGGCTTTAGTCCACTTTAGCCCTGCCCTTTTTTTTAATATTACGCCGCAGTGTGCGGTGTCGTCGTCGGATGCTTTCTTTCCATAGTCATATCTATACCATTCTTCAATGTGGGGGTGAGTTTTAATTTATTGCATTGAGCGCACCCGACTAACCGTGACCAAACAAAACCCCTTTTTTGTTGCCTGTCGCTGCGCGCTAGTACTTTTTGAGTGTGCAAGCGCAACATAAAAACCAATGTAATGCCTTATTAAGCGCATTGCAAACCACCCATTTATGAAATGCTGCATTTCCATTTACAGTTTTCTTCTACACAGGCGTCTTTTTTTTTTGTGAACACCACCTGTGTTCTACTGAGTGTTTAAGCTCACGGATAAAGTTTTAATTCACTTCGCCTCTTCTCAATAATTGCATGTTGGTTGGATGTATTATAATGCAATAAAGATGACGTGGTCATGTTGCGTTGCGAAATTTACCCGCCCGGTCTGTAAGTGCACTGCAAACTAAAAACACGGCGCGCCCGTGCGGTCCCCTGGGAGCAAAAACGAGATGGACGGGCGGTGCACTCCACGCCGTTTAATTTAATTTCCAAATTCTGTCATAACACATTTAAATAAAGTTAAGTCCCGCTTTAATATGCATTAAAGCGGGTTATGCGCGGAATATAATTTGAATATAATTAATATTAAGGATGCAGGAAAGAAAAATAGAAAGAAATGTATTAAGTATTAAATAATATCTTCAAGAAAGATGAGATGGAGAAAATTGTTATGTTGAGAGAAGGGGAATGAGAAAGGGGAGAGAAAAAAGAGAGTTTTGTGGTGGAAAATGATGAAGAGAAGCAGAAAAGGGGAATAAATTGAGAGGAGAGCAACAGGAAGAAGTTTTCCTTCAGGGGAAACAGAAAGAAGAGAAATAGATTAAATGTGCAGATAAAATACCATTCTAACGATCTGATAATAAGCATCTTACCACCCACTACCGCAAATCAAAAAACAAATTTGCCTAAAAAATTACTTCCCTACGCATTATTTAAAAAAATAAGTTTTTCACATTTTTTTTCGATTTTTAACCATTTGCAATGAAAATTACCTCGTCAAATCATAATTATGAGCAGTCCTTGACAGAAAAGCCTGCGAATGAGTTAATATAATTGGACGCTGCGTTTTTTTCGCATTTTAATTAAACGTATTAAACAATAATCGCACTCTTAATAATATTAATTGAAATTCACTGCCGCAAATTACCCCTTTACATGTACAATATCCGCGCTGCGCGCGTGTGTGAATATAAAATCCTCATTAGTATTAATCCGCCGCTCAGAATGCATAACCTTCACCAAAGTGTAATTCGCGCAATGTTTTTAATAACATTATGTGTGCAATCCTCGTAATGGCGTGCATTTCGTGCGGGCGGATTTTATTTTCATTTCTCCCGACCTGGCTTTCGAATTTATGAAACGGTTGATTACAGCGTGTGCGCGCGCTGTTTCCACGTGCTGCAATTTTAAAACAATGTTCAATTGTGTCCTGCTGTCCTTACGCTGGTTTTGAGTGTTTTGGTATATTAGTAAATGTCGACGTTGTTTTGTGGTGCCACGCGCTAGGAAAATTTTCGATTAAAGTTGCATGCTTGCGGAACGTTTATATTTTACCGGCTAAGGACCGCCTACTTCCGTTATATGCCACGGCATGCTTACGTCACATTATTACGAAACGATGTTCCTATTATTAAAAAATATTGTAATAATTAATTAAATTTTGTTTGTTTTCAGTTGCAGCGCAAGCAGCATGCCTCGACGTTTGGCCAAGAAATTCCGTCGCGACATCGGCGTAGTTAATCAGTCGGTGTTTCTACATAAACGCAGCTCTACTCCGGAAAATAATGGCTTCAGATGGTGGAATATCTACGGCGATAAGATGGAGCGAGTAAACCGGGATGTAACTAAATAAAAGGTAAACGTTTAATTAAACTGCCGATGGTGGAGATATGCTAAATACGTTGCAGCGCGTTCTTTGATTCTGCTGCTGTGCTGCCCGTTGCAGCGGTATTAATTAAAATTGATCAATTTGCTGCAAAGCTCTCACGTTGCCCGGGATAGCGTTTTGTCCGCTCGACTTGACTGCAATCCTGGCTCGTTACTCTTATTCTTGTTATTCGCATTGGCATCAACTCCTTCCTCTTGTTTACGCCTTCGTAAACGAACAGCGAAACACAGTCGATGGATCGTTGGCTTGTGCCTTGTGCAGTTACGATTTACGTGAGCACTTTGTGAATGCGCCGGGCGTAAGTGGTAAAATCTTTCGATGTAGTGACCTTTGCGCTTATGCAACACACAATACATATAAATGCGCCATGTCGTAAATGTGCTTTAATAATCGCAAACGCTGCAGAATGTCACTAGGCTATTAAACAGCTCAAAATTGTTTTACGACCGTCTAATAAACACGCATTGAGAGGCTGCGCAAACAGATGATTTATTGCGATTATTAATTCAAAACGGTTGCTTAATTTTTTTTCTACTTCGGAGTAAAATTAGTTAAATTACAGCTACAAATCTAATTGCGAGATAATTGCTTTCTAACTTTGTGTAATAGCTCCAGCCGAATATAATATCACAAATAAAACAAAAAACACAAGGTAATGGAGAAAGTTTACACTTTCACAGAATTGTTTAGTTAATACTCTAGTCTTCATTATTGATCAAAATGTAAACGCTTATATTTAACTAACAACTGGGAAAATTTTTACCTTTTTTTACTTTAGACATATGCGAGTCCATTAAAAGTTTCCTGCAACTTTTTAAAATGTATAGCGATATTTAAGATATCATTCAGGAGAATTTGTTTAAAAGTCATGTAATTTCTATTTGTCAGAATCATTAGAACATTTACTTGATTTAACCATATGGGTACACCCCAAACGTCTTATTTCTGTTTGTCGAAAACGTTTGAGCGTTCCAATTTGCGCGTATTTACGTTTCCGAAAGTTTCCCGTCCGCTGTTCATGTCAAACCGTCTGAAAGAGCCGTGTGCCAATCCACACACACACACAAGCGCATCTGAAGTGCCACTCTACCACCTGAGTTTCTCGCGGCAAACTTCACGTTCGAATTTGCTCTTGGCGTCTTCGAGCACAACGTTTCGAAAACTGGCAATCAGTCAACTCTCGCTGCAAAATTTCCAACTCTCACAGTTTGCATTTGTGCACTTCTTGCCAGAATGTCGACAGTTGACGGCGCAACGCACTGCATCTGGAGATGCTGGTGTTAATCGTTACTTCTCTTTGTTTAATTTCGTTCCGCTTGATTTACATTTGCGTTGCGAGTGGTGGTCTGGTGATGTTTATTCGTCGAATCAACTTTCGACGTTGCATCATGTTATAAACTCAGCGATCGCTCACGCAGATGTCTCCAAGTATATTCCACAAGGATCAATGTATCATTTTAGTGATTAATCAGCAAAGAGTAAATCATATCTACTGTTTTCCAAATAAAATATTTACCAAAACATTTATTTTATTAAGTCTGGCGTAATGAGAATATATTCTTTTCATTAAGGTTATTTTATAAAAACAAAACGTGGCTTTTCGTAGTCACCACGTTTTTCCGCTGACATTTCCTTATATTTACGAAGTTGCTTATTTAGTTTTTGTTCTGTGTTTTGTTATGAGCGAGCCAACACAACAGGATAATTGGATTTTGCTTTTTGTCCCATAACGATTTGTTAGTTAACGATGTATCTTTACTTGGTAGCAAATTTTCCATTCAGTTCACTAATTATTTTCCCTGTGCAATAAATGTAAATGTGATTTTTTGTTGCAGTCTGAGGTTACAAGTCACAGTATCGATTAAATCATCTTCATCCAGGCAGCTTTTGAGATGGCCGACCAAAATAGCAGTTGCCCGGAAGAAGAGGTCGCGGTGTACAATATAAGTCTCGGTTTTACGACTGCTGTACCGGAATGGGAAGCGTTACTCACCATCTTCACGCTGACCCTCATCATAATATTCACAGTGGTAGGAAACATCCTCGTCATACTCAGTGTGTTTACGCACAAGCCGCTGCGAATCGTGCAGAACTTTTTCATCGTCTCGCTTGCGGTCGCCGATATGACCGTCGCCATTCTCGTGCTGCCGCTGAACGTCGCCTACTCAATTCTCGGCAAGTGGATATTCGGCATTCACGTGTGCAAAATGTGGGTGACATCCGATGTCATGTGCTGTACGGCGTCCATCCTGAATCTATGCGCGATCGCTTTGGATCGTTTCTGGGCTATTACCGACCCGATCAATTACGCCCAGAAGCGCACGCTAAAGCGCGTCCTGTGGATGATCGGCGGAGTATGGGTACTTTCGCTAATCATCAGCTCACCGCCGCTGATCGGGTGGAACGATTGGCCGCCACCTGAGGAGTTCGAGATCGAAAGCATCTGCCGACTCACCGAACGACGCGGATACGTCGTTTATTCTTCGCTGGGATCATTCTTCATCCCGCTGTTAATTATGACCATCGTCTACGTGGAGATATTCATCGCCACAAGGCGGAGATTGCGCGAACGCGCTCAAGCATCCAAAATCGGTGCGTATATGTCACGCAATCAGACTGCCAGCAACGACAATGGTAAAAACAAAAAATATGAACACGACCGGGAGTCAGTGAGCAGCGAGACGAACCACAACGAAAACCCAGTTGACTCCAATGGTAAATCCAAGGAGAAGAAAAGCAAGAAAAACAAAAAGAACAAGAAACAAACAGACACCAATAATGACAAAGCTGCCTACTTGAAGCCCATGTTAGTGCATGAAGACTCTTTCACGGACAACGCGGAAGGATCTTCAAGCTCACATAGAAAAAGCTCTGTTCCAGTTGAAGCTGGCAAAGAAAACGACGATACACCCGAAGAACAAACAGAAATCAAACCTACTACTCCATTAAAAGATGCAACTATTGTAGCAACAGTTGCAGAGACGCAAAATCAAAAATCCAAAGCGGTAAAGATTCAAGAACCTCCACCACCAAAAAAGACAGGAATTGTGTATCAGTTCATCGAAGAAAAGCAACGCATCTCTCTATCCAAAGAACGTCGTGCAGCTCGTACGCTGGGAATCATCATGGGTGTATTCGTGGTCTGTTGGCTGCCATTCTTCCTCATGTACGTCATCAAACCGTTTTGTGCATCGTGCTGTCCCTCTAATCGTCTCATAAATTTCATCACGTGGCTAGGCTATATAAACTCTGCGCTCAATCCGATCATCTACACAATCTTTAACTTGGATTTCCGGCGAGCTTTTAAGAAATTACTCGGACTAAAAGCCTAAGCTCGCCCGAACGCCGCATAAAATATGCAATGGCGCAATGCGATCATGGCCGTAGCAGCAATTTAATGCATTTTAAATGAAAATTACAATTCGGGGATGCGCCGGAATCGTTTGATACAATTATCATGCCACCAACGAACAAAAAAAACACAGTTATTATACATCAACCAGGAATTGATTGGATGTAATTCAATAGATAGAATATAATTAGAAGATCCGTCGGCAACACAACCATAATTTCCCGTCTAAATAATTACTAAATAAGTCTTAGATAAATCTACTTAGCTGGTAAGACTGACTTTAATATTTAAAGTAAATTACGAAGCAAACAAAATGATTATTTAGTGAAATTGATTGTGTGCGCAAACATTTGCCGACTTCTGGTTACATGCTATCAATAATTATCGGATATGTATGTATATTGATATTATAATGATAATAATAACGATTGCTATCTAGCGCCTATAATAAAATTTTAGTTCAGTCTATTACTCGCATACCAGATAATATATGAACATCCCCGTCAACAAAACTAGATTATATTTGATCGGACAATATTTGCATCGACCTAAAACATTCAGATCTGATTTAACATGACACTTGTAAATATTAGCGGAGTAATTGAAGTGATGCACGTAATTCACTGCAAATACTTAAATGGTAGATGTACTCATATTCATCGAGTCTTAGAAGGATTTCTTCTCATTTGAGTCTAGACTTTTGATATTTGCGTATTCATATTCAAAAGTGTATCGTTGTACAACTAATAATTAGTAAGAATTGCATAAACTATTGAATGTATCAATGGCAAAGATGATAAAATCGTTAATTTAATAATTATATTAATAATTATAATGAATCAGTATTATGCGCAGAGTGAAAAACATCTCCAAGACGACACAAAACCAGAAGCAGAAAGAAATACATTCCGACGTCTCGCGCGTTTCGTAACACTCGAGCCCATTGTTACGAGACCGCAGACCGATTGTCATTAAATAATGAGTGCTTTAAGGATTAGCATGACGCTTTTTGAATAAGTAATATTTCAGTGCGCGCGACGTGCGATCGAAGTCTGCGATAAAATACCACCAGCTCAGCTGAGGTAAAGAAGTGAAGAGCATTAGGAAAACTCTTCAAATTAATTCGTTATTTGATTTGTGTTAAACTTTGTTTATCGATTGCTCAATGTGAATAAAGTGAATTTATAGAGGGAAATGGCAATAACCGGAGGGCGAATATCAAATAAGTAGTAAAAATAGCATATCACAATTATTTTTGTTAAGAAAAAGAGGTTTTAGCTTAGATAATTAAGTTGAGCGTTCAATACTCAACTCTAAAATTTGTTATGTATGCAAGAATTACCATTACAACCTAAACCTAACGTAAAATTTTAAAAATAAAATAAAAGTTACGCAATAAAAAGCTCCTAAATCGAATATCAGAAGAAGAGGCATCATTATCAAAAAAGAAATGTAGACCATTGTTACAAAGTATACAATATTGTGTTACAGATAAAAGGATAACGTATAATATGATATATGCAAACAAAAAAGTGAAATTATTGAAAAAATACTGTAAATTATGGTGAACACACACAAACACACCCAAAACTCGAATGTCGGTTGTTATTATGTCTGTAAATAAACTGTTCCTTTTATTTACATTTTGCATGTTTAATTGTTATTGTACTCTCATCCCTATCGCTGTGAATTTTTGCTGTTGTTTCAGTGCCGATGGAATTTCATATTTCATGTTTGGATTGTTGATCAGTCAAAAAATGCTTTAATTAAGGCCTAAAACTCGTGTTTATTTGTTTGATAGAGAATTTTTACTGCTAAAAATTTTATTGGATTGTTGGCAATTTAAGTAAAAATTTAATGTCGCTGACTTTGAAAGTGTAATTTGATTCAATTGCAGTTCTGCGGCGCAGGTAATGCAACGGCAGGTAGGTACAACTATTAAGTATAACACTGGAACCGAATCGCATTTCCATGGCGTGCAATTAAAGCAATTGCGTCATTCGTAAGCTAGAAAATTTCCAAGCGTCCTGTTGGCTGGATAAGTGGATATAACCCCTATTAGCTGCTCAGTGAGCGTAGCTATCCAAATATTTCTGGCAAGTTCGCGTTTGCAAACAGTTCTTGCGGACAGTTCAAAGTTGAGAAATATAATTATCCAACTCATATACCGAGTGTTGCATTAGAAGCTGGGTATTTCTTTAGAATATATTAAAAACAAGAGGTTCGTTAGTTAACGTGCTATAAAATATGCAATTAGAACTAAATAAAGATTAATTTTGAGGTTAAAGAGGATAAGAAACAAACTGTATTACATCATTATCATTAAAGCGTAAAGTAATCTTTTGTGCATTTGCTTGAAAGTCGAAAAGAGAGCAAATCTTGCAGAACTTTTAATTGCTAATTGTTTTAAGACGATATAATTCGGTTGCTAAGCCGTTAGGCAGACACTTAATAGTACATTTATTTTAATTATCATCCACCATCAGGAAAATAAAAATTAATTGGCTTAGAATTGAGTAATGCATAATGCGGTTGATGTACGAGTATTCAAAACAAGTTGGTTATATAAAATGTACGAGTATGCGGCGGGCGCAATAAAAGAAAAGCATATTTATTTAGAGTGCTCCTGCTCACTTTGCTGCATATATGACTAAATACTATTACGATCCACGTGAGTTCATTTTGCGGGAGATGCAAACCATCAGCCGGAAAACGAGGAAAAGTTTTTAAATTAAAAGCATAATTTTAATAAAGTTATGCTCCGGATAGGTAATGCGAACGAAATAAAATAAATTGAGATTTTTGCACTGAGCTGCTATTGCTGTGTACGTAGGAGTGTGTACGAGTGCGCGATCCGCGAGAAATGCAACTAAAACAGCGCGCAGCAGTTTCTCCTGCTGTGAACAAGAGCCCTGCGCTCGTTGTCGTTAGCCCTCCAGGTTCACAACCCGAGGAGTTTGCTACTTTCGCCGGGTTACAATTTTTATATTCCGATGCTCATAAAATTGTGCTCCTTGCAAGCATTGCTTTTGTTACAGCGAACTGCTGCAAGAAATAAAACCAACTTTTTATTTCATTAGTTTAGTTTCGTCTATTCGTATATTGTACGGCATGCCTGCGATGTAGGACTCGTCACGACACCAGCAACACAAAAAGAAAAGACAAATGTTTTCAAGTTGCTGAGTTTAGTCCGGGAAGTGGAGACAACAAGACTTGAACTAAATGAATTAGATATAGACCAACAGAAGTGCATTAAAAGACTCGAGATATATCCCTACTAATATTATAAATGCGAAAGTCCTGATGTTTGTTACACTTTCACGCAAAAACTACTTAACCAATCATCATGAAAATTTGTACACATATTCCTAGTGGTCCCCGAATGGTTATAGGCTACTTTTTATTTAATAAAGAAAAATATTTAAAAAAAAAAATAAAGAAATTGTTTAGCCAATAATACCTCTGCATCTGGCTATTTGATTACTTTAACGCCATCTAGCATTACAGCAATGACGCTCAAACCTAAGTACTATAGTACCATCACACTGTATTATCAAACTGTATTACCGACAGCTACGTCAACATCAAATCCAATTGACTACACTATGGAGACTGTACACTATACTTCCATAGACTATACTTTCAGCCATTTTAAACTTCCCGCCATTCTACTTCATTGTTACTTCTTCTGTGACTACAGACGCGTATGGAAGCAACTTCATTATTTTAGATATTCGCGAGCGAAGCCGCGGGTTAAAGCTAGTATTAAATACAGGATAGGTTAAGTTAGGTTATGTTGCTTCAAAAATCGATTTAAATTTATTCTAAATTCTGTCTACAAAAGAAAAATGCGCGTCTTCTACGCGTCCGCTGCTTGTATGCCATAATAAGCGCATATTAGAGTCGACATGATTTACGTCTGCCTCTTTTGTTATTGCTCTACTTTTTCCCCGCTTGCTCCTGCACAGCCACTAAGTGGCATCCAGCCGCGTGCACCTACGTGCGTCCTTCGTCCTTGCGCGCGCGCGGCTTGACGTAATTTTACACAGAAATTTACGTCTCATTCGAAGCAAGCGACGAAATGCAGAATGAGATATGCACGCCGACTGCAAGACGCTGCATCCGCGTCAGGTAATATGTTCGTGTTAGATGTGATGTTTTATAACCATCTGGAACACTATGATTTTATGGAATAACTTAATTTTATTCCGGCTGGAAGGCGTAAAATATATTTCTGCTACACTTTTATTAATTGCATGATTTATTCGTTTTAGTTTGTATTTCACGCGCAACCTGCATGATAAATGATGGACCTCATTACAAGGCGTAATTAAGGAGCCACACGGATTGCTTACACTTGAGAACTCTAGACACGCGCAGGGCAAACAAAAAATGGTGGAGGCGCCGCACCAGTGATTTGCAGGCAAGAAAAGAAAAATAAGCGTAATCAGTCAACGAAACGCAATTTCTCTTCTGCGAAATGCTATTTCGAAATTAATTTATTTGATTAATCATACAATTATCGTTTCATGCATTTATGATGGGCTGCACGCAGAAGAAATGCTCGTAATGTGTATTGATTTTGATTAAAACGGGTATTGAAATTCCACCAGAGCGATTGTATCGTGGGAGCATCACATTACCACCCTGCAAGCATTGCGCATTGAGAACCGACGGGTTTGCTTTGCGTTATTGTTTACTCGCATGCAACGTGCTGCATATGCGCTTATTATTGTTCGCTTTTCGAAAATCGCATGCGAGCGCAAGCAATTTGGTACGGAAAAGCGAGAAATGTACTTCGTACATGATCATAACGGCGCACAAAGGGATCGTTTTTGACGCGTTGCGTTGCACCCGCCTCGTGTGGAAAATTCGTGTTAACTCACGTTCCAACCAAACCCACATCCTCAAGTGGTGTGCGCGTTTCCCCACTTGCAATCAGAGAAAGCAAACATTTTGTTCTATTTTGACGCCGCCGCCGCCGCTGCCGCATATATCTAATTTGCTTAATTCTGCAGTGAGCAATTACAACAAGTTTGGTGCTGATTTTAGACCAAATTTACCCGCATTACTGATTTAATTGGCTAGAAAATTAAACAACTTGTGAAGTGTTTCAAAGTCACTAAACAGAATTTACAGAAAAAATGAATCAAAGTTATATGTACCATTTGCATGCAGCCTCAGGATGTGAGGTGTTGTGGTTTAAAAGAACTAGAAAGCTTAAAAGCCTTCTTTGCTCCCAACAAGTTCGCCGGAAAACCGAAATTCATAAAAAAATGTAGTGGAAGTCTTCTCGTTTACCTGCCGAGTTTTTTCTTTTTCGCGTGTTACGGTAAATGTGCTTCGCTTCCACACTCGCGCGAGTTGTAAACATCATTCACAAAATAGTGGCACGTGGGAATAGACTACTACGCGTAAAAAGCGGCAGACAAAACGCAAAGACATAAAGCGAAAATACCGGAATACGAAAATGGAACAAGTGCTTATATGTCGACATGGAACGGGGAGAGACGTTTGAGGCGAACGAATGCAAAAAAGTTCGGACGAGCTTTCATAAGCTGAAATTGAGCGTGATTGTACCGGCTACAAACGCGCGGAATGCTTTCAAAGTAAAAGCAACAAACTTAAATTTACTTCTTATTTGTTTCAACTTTTTTTTTATAAAGTATGTCGTTGAGAGAGGTAAAAATTTACTTAGAAAAGTAAAATTATATCAATTTTTACATTATACACATTTGAAAACTAAAAAATAAAATGAAATATTTTTCAAAATAGAAATTGCGCAGATGTTTGCACAACGTGACAATTTGAGTATATAAATAACAAAGAAATTGAATATTTTCATCCCTTCAGCTGCATGCGATGATTTCGCAACGTAATAACAAGAAACGTCGGTATCAACATAGCTCGCAGTCATGTTAAAGGAAAATATTAAAACGAGTAAATAATACAAAACAAACCGATTCCTCTTTTAAATATTAATGAAAAAATAATAAAACACACACGAGTGGATTCTTTGTCGGTATCTAACGGAAAGATTCATTACGCAATCGATTTATAAATGTATCGCGAGAAGAGAAAAGTTAGCAAAAGACACCAGTGCACACTGCATGTACGTGCCTGCTCGCTTAAGTTCTGTTTTAAAGTGAAATGTTTCGCCGAAGATAAGCATTATTGAGCACGTTCATGCGGAGGCAACAGCGGCGAACTGAAGTGGACCCAGGGTCCCGGATATTCCCGACGCCCGGACTGCATGCGAATGGCAAAAGGGATGCCGATCGCGTTGCAATATTTATTGGGTAATGAGATCGTTTTTTTCTACAGATTTTCAAATCTTGCAATTTTTTTAACGTAATTTGCAGTAAAAGTTAATTATTTCTGTATTTGTAGTTTACTATGGTACAGATTATACCTTGCTGGTTAATTATAAAGGGCTTTGTGTATTTTGTTTGTTTCAAAAGCACAGTTTTTTGCGGAATTGAATTAAACGATCATTGCATGTTTGTCGCACGGATTTAAATAATCCGACGATGCAAGCGCGTGTAAAAACTGGCGGGCCCTTGTTTGCACATGCAAATTAGCAACAATTCGCCAACATGCAAATGCAAATTGCAAAACGGCAATCGCGAAATTGAAATGCACGCACAAAAAGTATCGTAAAGTATCGTAAGCAGCGTATAACTGCGTGCGATTTATGCATGTGATATTATAGCGCACAACGTGCTTAACACAATTTTATTGTTGCTGTTTTGCTGTGCAAACGGCCGGAACATAATTGTCACTCGCCGCAGCAACATGGCGGCGAACACAATCGACACAATTGGGGCGGGCGGGCGCGGTGGTTTGGTACGCGCTTAGCGCATTAATTCGCTCGAACGCCGCTAATACCGTCGAGGTAAACTAAACACATTGCTGTGAACTTCGGACTTCCGGAACCGGCTTTCATATACGAAATAAGCGGATAATCACGACAAGGTGCGCGCAACTGTAAGCAATCTTAATTGAGTTTTCCCGCATCGAGCACAATCTTTAAGTTAATCGCAAATGACCGCCTCAATTGGATGATGCTTAAGTCACTTGATATCTAGATCCCATTGTCGCTACATTAGTAGAAATACGCAAATAATTGAATACAGCTTATGCACCTCCAAAGTATTAATCCAGCTTGGCCAAACTTTAATGCTTTAATCCGAGTGTATGCTAATGATATACCCTATTATCTATGTAGGGACTATTCATTGACTGATCGCTTCCGTCCCCTAGGCACAGAGAATAGCCACAGTAATATTGACACGAATAGAATTGATTTGAATAATTGGACATTCGTCAAAACTGCTAAAATTCATTCAATCACATTAAATCCACCTTCAATATACAGGTGATTGTTTTATTTGACGTATAATATCAAATTATATTTTAAAATAGTTTTGCATCACCCTGTATATTTATGAACTAGTTTCTGGCCGTATAGTCGTATGTTTCTGATCAAGAGATGACGCTCAATTGTACCCCGACACCGTGATACATTTTGAGCGATAAGTAGTGACTGCATTCGACAAATAAACTATTGCCACGTTGCCAAGCTGCCAACATGCAAGACAAGTTGCATAAATTTCATCATTCATTTCTAGTTTAACCTTATTTCTAAAAGGAAATAAATTAAACTTAAATAAAATTAGTATTTATATAAGCACCGTGTGTTAATGTGTTGATTAAATGTTATTCTAGCGTTATCGTTACTTCAACACACGTATACTTTGCACGTAGAAAAACTTTCGCATTACACGTGTTGCGATGTTGCACGTCGACGTTTATTTTTTGCACACTTCAATTTTATCAACTTTATTACAACTAAGTAAACCTCGCACGTTTTATGTGCCGCTGTTTTTTCACGACTGTTGCGGAGAGAAAAAAGCCACTCCACGAAACAACTCCACCACGCAGAAAGTTTTCTTATTTCATCAAAGAAATTAGTTCGCGTTGTGACAAACAGTTGTACATTATTGAATAAGCACATAATAAACTATATTTTGTCAGAAAATATTATTTTATGAGAGAAAGAAAAAAATAAGTAAATATTCATGTACATTAATTTAAATTAAAGCAAATAATGATTACATTAGCGGCGTGGCTGTGTGAGAAAACGATTTCTGGAGCCAGAGTCTCGCGTCTGCATTCTGCGAGATGGAACGATAAGAGATCTGGCTGCACCTGTGCCCACTGGCGCAAATTAGCTCAACCCGCTGGTTTAATTCGCTTGATAAGTGCAATATTGCCAATTAGGAAGTGGGTAATTAATTTTAATATTCATCGCGTAAAGTGGCTATATTTTAAGCCTTAACGGCATTGATTTTATTGGAAATCTTTTACGATACCTGCTATTTTCTGATTAAACAGCGGGAAATAGGTCACATATTCATTAGCTTTAAATTTTTACTGTTGTGCTTTGCTTTCTTACCTCATAGAAATTTTATGAACACGATACTAACGTATACTCAAGATAAACTTACAAGATAAACAAATAAAATTGAATATCTCATAAAATATAAACAATTAAATATTTTTAAACAGGGATATTGATAGTTAATTTAATTATCTATATTATACATAAGGAATGTTTGAAATAAAATAATTATTTTATAGATCATCAATCATATAATGCACCGTGACTATAAATTTCCTGTCAGCCGTTGTTACGATTCATTTGTGCAAATTGCATTGCATCGGGAATATCAAACGTGCAAATCAAACATTAACTTTTTACGAGAATCAATAACACATGAGCGATCCTAACACCCTGCTGTAAATAAAGTAATGCCTGGCACCTTGTGCAGAAACCTAGAACGTAGAATGCCGAACGTGAAAGCTTTCAGTATTAGGTTTGTGTTGCAATTTTAAAAGTTTTCCATGACTCATTCTAATGGACAATCTTTTTGGCATGAAAGGATTTATTGTGCTGTTTGAGATTACTTTATAGTGGTACGTATATTAAATATTAAATTTCCTTTCAGGCGATGACAAGCATACGGAAAACTGTGTTCTTTTCAGCGTAAGTCTTTTTGATAAAACTGCGCAAACGAAACTTGCATCGGAGTGTTCTTTTGGTATTTTTTGCAGAGTTAAAAATATGTTCACCATTCATTCCGCAACCGTATGACACATTTCATTTATCTTCGTGTTTTTTTTTTTATAAAAATATTATGCAATATCGAATATTGCACGTGGTTTAAAATTCTATAAATTTTATATTTTAGTTATTGACACTAAAACGCAATATAAATCTGGAGTATAACCAGCAAACAATAATATTGGCTATGACTCGACCAATAAAAATATAAACGCAGAGTTTACTATTGCTACAAAAGTGTTGAAGTGACTAACATTTGAAGAATTATTAAATATTTAAGCCAGGCATTAAATATATTTGTTTTTATGCCTAAAAATACCAAAAATTAATAACTCGTCATTTTCCAGGGAATTTTTTAATCAAATTTCAAAGTTAAAATTAAAAATTTTTGTTTTAAAATCAAGGTTAAAACTAATTCCATTCAAAAACATTTCATCCCCAGATTACAAAAAATAAAGCCCCCTATTACTCAGGGTTTTAACCGTTGCACCAGCATTGACGCCGATTGAATGAAAGGGTGCACGTTTGTTTAAATGTGATAACATTTATTAATGACAATGCGACACGAGGATAAACGATGAGCGAGTATGGCAACTTGAATAGCCTGTTTTTTTCGCTCTGAATAGACGCGAGTAGATATTTTATACATAATAGTATAGCAAAGCTATTGAAAACGAACACGCGTGAAATAAATTGGTGGCGCTGTTATTTTCAATTTTGTGTCAAGACAATTTTTCCATTCTATTTGTGGTGAGTGCAATAAATTCCTATCGTGTATAATTGACACATACAAATCGATTCTTTCAAATGCAAACTCAACTTTCAGGCTATGAATTACAGATTTGGTAAATTTCGGACCACTTCAACATAAAAATAACATGGAATTATTTTCTGCAAACAAATTGGCAATTAGATTCCTCTCAAAATAATCCTCCCTAACGAGAATAACAATATAATAAATTGGATCTTAAAGAAACGTATACAATTCATCGTTGAATGTGTAAACATATCTATTCGGAGCACAATTAAAAAAAGCATTTGTATTTAAATTGAATGCAAGTCGGAATTAATTTTCTCAGCGTAAGCAAAATATCAAAAGGAGCATTATATCGAAAATTGATTTATCCGCGAACACGTAGGAATTAATAATGCGGTCTTCAAGGGTCGAAAAGGGATTTCGACGAATCAGCGAAAATCAACGCGCTGTATAAACGTACACCACCCTTGGCATATCAGCGAGCTTTGTAATTTAAAAAAATAATAATTAAAGCTTCCCCTTCGGGCAATTTCCATTAATTAAAAACTTGTTCCATTGTCCGCGACTTTTCAGAATAAGTAGCTTGATAATAATGTTTAGGTAGATGTAACAATCAAACAGGAATAACAGAAATGTTCAACTGCACAATGTCTGTGTGTGTGTGGAAATGAATGAGGTGAATTATAAAGTTGATACGATTTGTCCACACAAACACAAACAGTGATTTTTCATTGTGGCGAACTTTTATACGCCAGACGCACGCATTAATCTTTCCCGGGTCGCTCGCTCATTATCCTCATCTCAACACGCGCGACAGTCAAAATGGAATCATTTAGCTAACCATACATCCCTCATACGCGCTTCATACTTCGCCCATTTTTCCATCGCGCCGCGCCCCCGCATGTATTTGCAATTGAAACGTTTTTAACGCTTTGGGCTTTTTCGAGCATCGGTGGAAAGTGTGTGGGTGGGACCGACAGGCAACTCCCACACATTCATACACACACGCGCATTTATAACCAGCTGGAGCGCATGATTTAGACGTGGGCACTTCGTCTGCACGGCACTCGATGGCGCGGCGACTCAACGATTGTGGCCGGCGAGTTCTCGAAAATAAATTGAAACTCATTAGGATTATTTGTTTGAAAACTCACGCGCGTCCGATTTACCAAGGTTCTTCGAACAGTCTAACATTCAATCCGGGAAATTTACGTTCTGTGTAAATCACGCGCGTTGGTTTCTATTTCAACAACTTTAAAATTCAATAAAAAAAAACTAAATAAATGCTATTATTTCGTTTCTGCTCTTAATTTCTTTACTCTGCTTATATAAAATTTGTATAATAATTCTCTAGCTAAAGTATCGCATTATTATAATCTTGAACTTTGAAAGTTTTCAATATTTTGCGCCCAGGGATGCTTTTCGGGAATTATCCGCAATGGTGGAACGCATACGAAATTGAAAACTACAGCCGCGCGCATCAATATAACTATGGTAGAATATTCGATTAAAGGGCAATTTGTTATTATCTTGGCGCTATCGGCAGCGCACTCCCGGTATTCCGCATCATTTATTATTCATGAATTCGTGAGAGTTTGATGCGCCGCGCCCGCGCAAGTATTGGGATGCACTTGTGTCTCACACACACTGGAGTTTGTTTTAGAGTACTTTAGTCTCTAAGCTAAACTACATGCATAATAAAGTTGAAAATCATTAATCCGCTCGCAAATTTCCTACCAACAACATTTATCTGTTGATATCATATTGTAACAGGTTTTAAACACATTTTATACAAATATAAAACAAAAGAATATTAAATATGCATTCAAAAATTGCCCCCAAAGCAAAAAAAAAGAGATAAAAATGAAATTATTCCGCGAAATTCAACGTCAACTGAATGGTGCTTGAAATAACTCCCCAACGGATTGAATAGAGAGTTCAATTTTCAAAATACGTCTACATTATGCTCGCACTTGGCGAAAATATATACGAATCGTAAATATTACTGCAAATGTCATCATCTCTCCTGGTTATTGAATATGGAAAAATTCAATATGTATAATAAAGTTGCTAGTTTTTACATTTTTGCGCAATTGGTTGAAACAAAAAATCATTTCACAATTTTAGTTTTTAAGGTGTTCCTCATTAGACGCATAGCGAAATATTTGTGTAATTAGCCAAGAAAGTACCTAAAGGTATGACTTAGATTAAATGCTCAGCGAAAACCGAACATGAGTAACCCGTTGACCTCAAAACCGAATAAACCGCATTAAAAGTAAAAGTACTACATGGTTTCGATGATGAGCAGCGTCTAGCCGAGAAACACCTCGATTCTGGGTCATTTCTTAATATATCATTTTTGATGTTTTGATGGCACCGTATTTCATTAGACATGTGCGTTGTTAACAACACGTCCGAAGATGAATGGCTTTTTTATTATAACAAATATCTGAAGCGTATTTTTCATGCCAAAGGAGTGCAAACGAGCTGAGGTGATACGTTCCAAGTGTGTGCAGATGTATTAACGTGACCGTGTTCGATTTAATGGCAATTATTTCATCTTGCAAACGCGGGCGACGGGCGAAAGATGTTGCGATGATGCGAAACGTTTTTATTTCATGATTTATGTAATAGCCGTGTCGTATTATGGCGCAAAATTAATTTCCTTTCGTCGATTTTGAACAAATTGAAATGAGAATATGAATTAAGGAAAAAAAAACAAAACACACACTCGACCAGCGAGACGAAGACTTATTACGCAATTAAATTGAATAAAGAAGCAGATAATAAGTAATTAGTGCTTCGTTCACAGTAGCGCATCAATGAATATACGAGTACGAGCACGCAACGCTTAAGACACTTTCTAAGCGGCAAATGAAAGTCACGCGCACATAAATCTATTAAAATAATTACAATATTAATAACTTATTATAGTTTCAACAACTTATCGAATTAATAACGCGCCAAACGCAATTAGGTTGTGTTTTAAATTTGTGTGTTGTGGCTCGACGCAATCCTAACGAAGTCAATGCCATGAAACATGCAGAAAGCGAAATGTAATTCAGTTTTAATACTCTCCATGGCACTCGTTTCTTTTTAATATTGCATAAAGACGGAATGCGCACGAAGCGATATGGCACCGGCATTGGTCGCGCTATTTGGACCGAAAGAGCATATTACCCAGGTACAGCCAGCGAGAAAAGAGCAAAAATTCCTCCTCGGCGAAACATAAAAATCGCTTTTATTGCAATACGCCGTTTTCAACTTTTCTTCACGGCATTGCGAAAAAAGTACACGCAGCGCGCCGACTTCGTAAAGTGGCAGTTAAGTCAGCCGTTTTACCTTTTTGAATATTCAATCTATAACATTAAAATCTTTTCAGGAGTTTTCGCCTTCCCCCAAGCGGATATTCTCATCTTACTATGCGATGGCTTTTTGATGTTGTTTTTCTTTTTCATCTTGCGCGCTCGTGTTATAAGTTATCCGGAAATGCATTTTCGTCTTGTCAATTATTTAATAGATTCGAACAACTTGCGAAACTGTTTTCGTCTTCATCAAAATTTCATAATAACAAACAATAAAATACCAATTACATTTACTATGAATAAATAATCTAAACTATCGCGATATTTTATTAATTTTTATTTGTTTCGTGAAAATAAAGATCCGATATCGAAATTCTAGGCAAAGTGCAGAAAAGCATGCAAGCGTGGTGCGTGAGGCGATTTGAAAAATGTTTGCGAATTACATGCCAACGATATTCGCCGCCGCCGCCAAGAAACTTCCTCAGATAAATCTAGCTACGCGGTGGGGGCGGCGGCGCCAGGATATGCACCACTGCCGCCTGCCAGATATATCAATTTCGACTTTCGCTAGCGTACGCATGCATTTCACAAACTCGCATCGCATACGAGAGTATACCTTTTATACCTTTAGCTCTCTGCGGCGTCATTTTTCCTCTCTTTACGCATCTTTCGCTATGGCTCACCTGATATCTTATATGTAACGCAGAAAGTACGTAGGCACAAAGAATAATATGCTCAAGATAACATGTGTATTTCACCCATTGTGAGTAAAATAAGATTATCACGCTCCAAATGTCAAAAAGTTACAATAAAGTTAATGGTTACGTAAAGAATAACTCAGAAACTTATATCTGAGTATAAAAATTAAATTTTACTTAAAAAACGTAGTAAAACTGTGATATTTATATGAAAAGTAAAATTTAATGAATTTTTAATTGCAGGATTAAGAATATTTTATAACCAGCTTAAAACCCACACAATTCAAGCTAAAAAGAGACTTTTTACCGCAAATAATCACAATTGAATGACTATAATCCTAGATGCCCGATAATTAATTTTCACTACACGTTTTTTTTTCTATTCCTACACCCGGAATTTCTTCATCTAATTCGTTCCAATTTTGGAGACCCAGTTCACGTACACGCACGCAACGCAGTCGTACATTATGTCTATGAGAGAATGCGAGTGGTGCGCTTTTTCATTCATCCCCACATCCACAACAACCCTGCACCCTTTACACATTCAACACAACAACCAGTTGGATTGTTCTGCTCTGCGCACACGTTTGTGAAAGGATGTGGAAAACGAGCACCGAAAAAAACGCGGCGCAGATATTTTGTATGATATGTACGTTGTGTGTGCGCTCTGTGTACGCCAAATGACCCAAATAGAAATAAATGCCAAATTAATGATTATATATTACGGTTATCATGGGATTTTCATCCATATATTCATTTTCCAGCCGTATCTCATCAGATACATGACTTTTTTATTTCAATTATGATTTCGGTTGATTGCAATAAAAAAACGCGCATAAATTTTATTGCTGATTATACGGAATTGCGAATTGTATTCGCTTGTAATATTTGATATACTAGGGAAATGCTGTTTTCAGACCTTTTGAATGCTTTGCATCCTCGCGCTTTCGTTGTATGAAAGCATGTATGCAGCGGCAAACATGTACGTGCCCGAGGTTAAAGTTTCATTACTACATTTCTCGAGTCTCCAAGGGACACGTCGAAATTTTAGGAATGCGACTTGGCTTAATAATAACAATACCCGGCGCGCGTTGTTCACTCAAGCGAAACCTTCCTCCGCAAATTCGCTAATGCAACGTACAAGCGATGCTAAGTAGGCGAGGGTATTTGTTTTATAAAGGTTTCCAAACCATCTGTGTAATAATGAAATATCCCACACCCACTCACGACGTTCACATACTCAAGTGAATACTACAGTTGTGGTTCCATGTCGAATATAATCAAAACCTGCAACAAACGCACAAAGAATAAATCATTTAAACGCTTGGCAATAAATTTGCCCAATCAAAATGTATCGCCATTAATCGGTGTTTTCAGTATCGAACGGTTTCCAATTCGATGCTCGGTGTTTTTGTTGTATGAAGAGCTTCTAAGTGCAGTTGTAGAAGAAAACCAAGCTGGCAATAAAATGGAAATGCGTGGTCGGGACTCTCGCCTCATTTAACCGACAAATAGGGACTTTTTCAATTCCCCAGTTCAGCCACAAAATTCGTCTAGTGCTTCGTGTCCCTTCAGTGTCTGTGGTAGCCGTCAAAAAAGTTAAATCTTGCGTGATCCTTGTTTTTATGCGGAGCGTTTACTGCATCTATATGTGTACATATAACAAAACATATCTTCAGAAAAAGTTCTAGGTTTTTACTTTGCTGAGGACTTTTATACTTACCTACTACTTGCATTATTAGTTAGAAACTTTTCTAAGTTTCATAATAAAGAACAAATTACTACAGAACGAAAATGTATGAACTAAGTTAAAAACAACAAGCACAATTGTGTTTGTCTGCTGTATTTCAATTAACCACGAAAAGATCTCACCCGTTAAAATCTTACCAATGCAAATTAATTGCGAATTTAACCACGTATACCTATGTGATGCATGTGATGATACGCTGTGTTCAGTTTCCACTTTCTGCTTCTGCTTTCCATAATTTCCATAGGTTGAAGATGCATTTGCACTTTTTATTTTAATTCTTCTAAATTTGCTCGCGCACTACTGGAAAACTGGTAATGTAAGGTTAAAATGGCGCGCGGCGTGCCGTACCACGCCGCGTCGCGCGCCAACACAAACAGCACTGCGCAAGCTTTGATTTGTTCAAGGCCTGCGCACCAAATTTTTTCAGTTGACACCAGCGCGGTTATGCAGTAAACTATAAATTTGAAATAAATCTCTCAAGCAAAACCGAATAGATAGGTATACCTAGAATTAATATTAATAAGGAATACGTTTGCGTAAGTATACATTTTCCGCACTCTACGACGATACCAGTAAAGTTGTTCAGTTGATCGGATTGGATTAAACTCTTGAATTTTCGCACACGGTCGGTTTATTAAATATGTAAATTGAACCTTTTGCGCGACCGCAAGCCGGCCTACAACCATCCCATCCCGATGTAGATATCTCTGGAATCTCGTCCTCCCTCACGAAATCCTATTATGCAGTCAACGTCAACGTGTATATTTCAATTTGTTTATTTACGCAGGTATTTGCGTACAGTACATTTCCTCCGCCGCAAAAACCGCCACAAAAACAAATATCTCATTTATAACAAGAAAACAATTATTTATCTGAATATATATATAAATAACTAGCTGTTGCCCGCGACTTCGTTCCGGCAGTATTTAAAAAAATGTAATTCGTTTTTACTCTCTTGTTCTAGACATACTCGTAGTAAGAGTCAATTCTATCAATAAGATTAGCAATTTTAATTTAAAGAAATTATGCATATAAAGTTTTGTCAATAATGCTCTTCAGCGCGCCATCTCGAATTCAACTATTTAACTATAACTATGATTGAATCTCAATGTCAAATTTTATTCTATAGAAAAGTGCTGTTTTGAGGATTTTCCGGCAATTATTCGAATTTTTCTCACCTTTTAAACCTTCCCTAGACCTCCACGAATAATTCAAGACCAAGATAAGATAAATCCGTTCAGCCGATGTCGAGTTTTAGCGAGACTAACGAACAGCAATTCATTTTTATATATATATAGATACAATTGTGTTTTGAATTTAGCTTCATAGGAAATAGTTTCGTCGCCATGTCGATCACATCAAAACACGAGCCATTCACCGGCAGAATTGATGATTGTTAGGGTGCGCATCCTATTTTGCAGTCGAATATTAATAGCGATTTAATGTCGGACGGTCGGATCAAATTAATACATGCATCACGTGATACGTTCAACGCATATTCCACTCGCGATCATTATGGCCGCCTAAGCATGCCTTTGAATGGGCTGCGCTAACAATGATTTTCGGCCTTCTCTCTCCCCATTCCTTCATGTGTAGAGAGGAACTGCCTTTGGGAAATCGCTGGTGATATATGAATTGAAGTGCGGAATGCGTATGTACGTATGTGCGCAGGGTGAATAATTGAATTGCGGTATTGTGGTGTGGCTGCAATGCGAGGGCGTTTTGCGGCCAATTCTCAATATTGCAAATTAAAACTGATTTGGGGCACAAAAAGTGGTACTTTATGCACGGGTGACCAATAAAATACTTTAGTCACGAGTTTTAGTCACGGGGTGGAGCTCTTAATCAATCTCGTGACTAAAACTCACGTTTAGCAACTTGATATTTAAAATTTCTATTTTCACGTCTTTTAAAATTTTGTTACTTTTTGTTTATATCGTGATATTGTGAGGTAAACCGCAAAATCCTAGCCGCACTAAATTCGCCCTCATTTCAACCGCAACCGAAAACCATAAAGCATCTTATGAAGTAAAACAACGTACACGACAAGCGATGCTTACCAACCAACATTAGATAAACCGTGTGCGAGTTAAGCCAGACGTTCTTTCGGTGTCGCTTCTTTCGACACGCGGCTACCATCAGGATTACGCTTGCATTTATATAGGAAATTAAGAAGCCGCGATATTAATTTCCTCTTGTGAAGGTTTTTCTAACGTCAGGTCTTAAAGTGATGTTTTTTAACTGAAAATTATGTTAATATTATATTCTTACCTTGAGAAGAATACTATACTTTATAAACTTTATAAATTTAATTAAAAGAACTTCTGTTCTAACCTCACTTCTGCGCACAACTTCCCCCACTCCAGTGCAGTTTCGCTGAACTTTCTCTTTCTGTCCCTTTAGGTCTTCAGTTCAACTCACGCATAATAGATGGCGATTTCCCCCACTACTCACCTAATATCGCAATGGTCAGTCATTATTAATATTTCACAATTACGTACTGAAATATTATGCTTGCTGTCGTTCTAATGTAATATGAAACAACACAGAAGCAAACACAGCGCGTGCCAAGTTTATTTATGACTCTGACTTCTATCCCCAACTGATGTACTCGTATATAAATAACACATGTGCTATAACCGCATTTATCACAAATAATATTCAACAAGCATCAGATATGTCAACAGATCCATACCGCTGATGATTAAAGATGCATTATTTATCTTTCTCTTTCGCATTGTATTACATTGTGGTCGAAACGCATTGCAAAAGCGCATTGGGAATTGAATAATGACCAGCGGCCGCAAAGGCTAAGCGTCGGCCCGAAATTCATTAATAACCGAGTAACAGCCACGAGCCAAACGCCGAAACAATTCGCTAGTTCAGTTCAGTTCACGTTCGGTTCACGTCAGTGTTGCAACAGTTGAAGCCACAGTTTATTGCACATATCCATCAATCTAAAAACGTAAAAATCACAGAATGCTTCATCAGCTAAATATACTACAAAACAAAACAATTTTTTTCTGTTTGAAATGTGTTAAATGAGTTGCGGTGCATTGTCAAGTTGAATAGTAATGAACGGAGCAAAAGTTTGCATTTTAGTTTATACTTGTATGTGTTTGTAGTGAGCGAGTACATTTCGCAATGTCGGACAGGCGTCAGGCGACGTTGGACGTGTCATGATGATGAATTAATTCACTTGACATTGCGCTTGTCGCGCACCGTTGCGTTTATGCCGCCTTTGCCATTACGTTGAAAAACGGTCGATCTAATGACTCGTTATACCAACATTCATCTAGATATCTAGAATTACACATCGCAGCTTTTTCTGTTTTATTGATAAACTTTTTATTGTTTATTATAAATGAAATAATCTAGTCTTGGATTATTAATTTCCAAATGGGGCAACGAGCATATTCACACTCACATATATATTATACTAACGGCCATCAACTTGACTAGCGCGTTACTTCACGTACGTAGTGACTACGGCCGTGACTACGAGCAGCCATTGTCCTTTATGATCCTTAAGCTCCAAGGCTGGATGGTGTAATAACACGAATTTTTAACCTCGTCATCACATTGCAAGCGCTTGCACATTTTTGCACAACATTTTCTGAATGCTACGAATTGTTATTCTAACCTCAAAATACTAGGTTAGGCTAAAAATTTACTCAGGTTATAATTTTTATGAATAAAAGTATATTTTTTACTTTAACAGTTGAAATGTCGATTTTTACGGTTTTGGGACATAAAAACGGATTTTTAAACACGGACGGCCAAAGCGGTGATTAAAGTACTTTAGTCACGGGTATTAGTCACGGGGCGGAGCTTGCACCTCCGTATTTTCCTACGGTACAACATAATACCATATAAAATACCATGAAAGAGAAAATTCAAAGATTTAACATACAAAAATTCAAATTCAATGTAAAAATAAAGTAAAAGTAGAAAAAATAGTGCTAGGCAACACGTGACTAAACGTTATTATACACTCAATTGATTCAACGCTGCCTACACTCGTTTTCAATCAATTTCTTGACATTAACTCCAATTTAGTAACATGATACTTAATAGACTATAAAACAGACATTTAAGTGAAAAAATATGTAAAACATTAAGTAACTCATGACTTCATTAAAAATAAAATTCTTTCAATGACTCAATCCATGTTATCATCAATCAATATATTATTAGCATAACAAATATAATAAAATTTTCATCCAATTAGAAGCTACATGATGCATAATTACCAAAATATTATTAGATATTACCTAACCATAAATATAGATGTGTTATCAAACCGAAGAAGATCGTAAAGTGTGCCGCAACAAGCGCTTGCTTTTATTAACCGCGAATACTTAAATGTTAATCCAAACATCACTTCGCCCACATCGTGCCTCAACGATTTATTGTTCATCAAACTCAGAGCGTACCTAATTAGGTCTAAATACGCTGAAAATTATAACATTCGACCAAATGATAAGTGGCTTTAAATCGCACTGGGTGAAACCAATTTAATTGCACCAACACGTGCTCAATTCGCCACGTTAATTGCGTTTAATTATCGTAATTTATAACGTAATCAAACATTGCAATATTTGTTCATTTTTTTAATCCCTGTCTTGCATTTATGTTGGTCTAGAAAGAAGATTTACGGCTGCTGCAAGCGAACAAGCGAAAGTTCTTGAAATGGATTTCATTATTATATGAATATCATGAGTGTGTGTTTGCCAAATAAGTTATTGGATTGTTGGCTCATCAATGAAGACTGCTTTTATTAGTTTAACCTTTGAATATACGTCTGGTATTAAATCACAAATAATTAGATGAATAAGCATAAATTACTTAAGGACTTCTTATTTTATTAAAGTGCTTCGTTTTGGTATAATTTTTTTATTATAAAAATTAAGCGATGTTTTATTTAACTTCCTATGAATGTATTTTGTACTTAATTATGTAAATGAAAATGTTGAATCATTACACTAAACGTGATTGATGATTCTACTAATTAATATTTTAATGATTGATTTTATCCTCGACCAGCCAATAAAACAATCGTTTCATCACATTGATTTGACAGTAATTGGCGTTGAAATTAAATTTTTGATTTTAATTTATTTTTAATAGTTTTAGTTCCCTACGATTGCAATAGATGGCGTTGTTGTAGTTATAACCTACAAATTATTACCGCTGATGTTAACCTGTAAATAATCTTCCGGGAGTGATTTGTTGATGGCATAAATTGCGTCAAGTTAAACATGTTATCAAGATGCATGATGGGTACGCATCTTGAACGCTCTCCCAGAAGAAGAAAAAAAAAGACAAAGCAACATAATTTCTAATTTAATCCACTGGGAAATTATAAGCACCTCGTAGTTTTGAAGGAAGGTGCCTGACGCAGTTATAAATTGCAAACAAATATGTAAATTTATGCGCCGTGGTATTTTTACACAAAAGCTTCCGGCTTTCCGCACGATTCTCCGCCATCTTAAGACTTTCGCGTGCGAGCTTGCGTGTGCTTTTTTCTCATCCAGAGAGCATCTTATTGCATTTTTTGCAGTCTCACATTTTTTCTCGTTTCGGTTTTGTTGCCGCACCATTTTCGACCACTTTTGTTCCACTTTGTCCGCAGACGTGAAAAGCCACAAGACACAAGCTCGGCCATAAAACTCGGCAACTAAAGACGAACCTCGGGCTAGCTTACGGCTAATCCGGCAACTTTTCAGCGCAAAGTTTTTCATAGTTTTATAATTGAATCATAACGGAGCGTTGGAAGGTTGTAGTCGTTGTATACATAAATGAATAATTAATTGAATATTTTCGAGCGCTGCATAATTGTGTGCATATAATCCTTACGGTTTACATTGTTGCGAAAGCACGCCGGAATATTGTGGCGTTGATAAAACATTAAATGGATGCAAACGGGTGTAAAAATGCTTTGTTTTCTGCGTTACAGGCTATATGTTCATAACGCGCTCGTTTGGGAACAGCTTTTAGTACGACATCCGGCTTTTCGAGTAATAAAATCAGTCGGTAAATGCGCAACGCTGCATATGGACACGCGGAAGTTATATCGATAGTAAAAGTTTAATAATTCACAAAAGTACATAATTCCAGTATTTAAAATATTGGAAATGCATTTATTTTACGTTTACTATCCGTTTTAAACCAAACTATAGCCTATTTTGATACATAGAGCAAGTAAAACTGGTTGCATACATTTGCATAACCTGCAAAACTGTTTATTCACTAAAAAATGAAGTTTTTGTCATGAAATTGATTAAGAGAGAGTTTTGTAAGCGTTTAATATCCACCCCGTGACTAAAACCCGTGACAAAAGTACTTTAGTCACGACCTTGGCTGTCCGTGTATAAAATATCACTTTTTGTGCCTCAAAACCGTAGAAAAACAGTTTAAAGTAAAAAAAAACTTAATTTTATATTTAGACGATTTCAAACAGCCTTCTGGCGTTAATAAATAATCAATTTGATGTAATAGATCACTCGGATACGTCGATGACAACCTAAGAATTTATGAAGTACGAAAAGGACGAAATCATAATATGAAATCATCTAATTACTCAAGTTATAGGTCATTTGTTTCATCGTCGATTCAATGAAGTCACATTTGACATTAAGATGCGATAAATAAAGCCATTACCTTACGGAATTCGATCATTATTCTAATGAAGAATAAAATTTCATTGACGTTCGTGCGAGCATAAATTAATTTCTTTAAAATAATAAGTGGAACATCCTTGATTTCTGATATACGCGGTGAAGATCTAATTTAGAAAGAAACACGAACGCGTACGACAAGGTCTCAAATATTTATAGATATTTTACGATCGAGTAATCAAATCGTTTATGACAACTACAATAATTCAATATTCTCAATATTTCTACTCTTAAGTGAAGTTTGATTAAAATTAATGAAAGAACTGATTGTAAGTGAATACAATATAGTTCAATTTGAAGATTACGCAAAACTTTCTAAAACTACTGATAAAGCATTGCTAAAGTTACGAGTTTTAATGACTTTAGAATACGTAGCACTTAATGTGAATATAACTTCATTTAAGGCACATAATGTCTTTATTACTTTGTTATAATGGTATTATTTGTTGTTATTAAATAAATAATTACTATGTAAGTGTTTTAGAATTGCAAAATATTATCATTATCACAACATATTTGTTTTAAAATGGCTTGAAAACAACAAAAACAAAGTTGTATGTTGTAAGTGGTAAGTTATAGGTTAAGTTGCATGCTCTATTCGCATGAAATTGGTGAACTTTGCACCGCAGCAGATGCACACTGTTTGCATCTGATGCATATGCATACGTCCTGTTATAAATATGGAGGTCTCATTATGAACAAAAATTTTCGCCGTATTGCCCAAAAGGAGCAGTACTCTGGTTGCATGTTTCAAGAAGACATAACCTATAAACTTTGTTAGAGGTTAGAGGTTATACTATGCGTAAATATAAATTTGAAAAGTTTTCCTCTAAAATTACACATTATTCAACTTGTATTTTCTTTTACTTTCTAACAAAATTATTGTTTTCAATTAAATACATTTTAAAATATTAATTTTTGCTAATATAATGTAGAATAGTATGTTGCGCAGGCGCAAGGTCCACCCCGTGACTAAAACCCGTGACTAAAGTACTTTAGTCACGGTTTTAGCCGTTTGTGTGTAAAATACCACTTTTTGTTTCTCAAAACCGTGAAAAACTGGCGTTTTAAAGCTAAAAGTCGAAAAAAAACTATAAAATTCTAAGATACAAATACGCCGACTAAAGTTTTTTTTTTATTTTGGACCTGAAAAATTAATTCCTTTGATCTAGAAAAGTCTGGAAAGTTTTCTTTATTGCAATGGAGTTCACAAGCACCCACTCTTGACAGTCAAACTAAAAGTAACTTTATTTGCTTCCATTTCACACATATTTCAACGCCATTATAAAGAAAACCAATAACATATTAAATTTATAAGCGAAGCAAAAACACATTTATCAACTAATTTAAATAATCAATTCAATAAATTGTACCGTGGGCGTTTCTAATCGTGTTAAATGCTAGACTAAACATTTATAAATAATTCAGTAGGTTTTCGTTACAACTTAATTCCAACACATTACACCTATCGATATTCTACATATACATAAACTAAATATACCTACATAATGCGAATCATGCGCATAGAAAGGTCAGTTATGTTAAATTAAACTATAATTACTTTTATCAACTAAATAAACACATAAATTAATTTGGTAAGCAGCCAGATCAATTTAAAAATTCTCATATTTCGAGAGTATTTGGAGATATAACACGTGCTATACTGTTACTATTACTATTACCATTACTGGTTTAGTGGTTTACTGGTTTGGATTCTTCGTGTGATGAGTTGTATTACGTTGGTGATTACATGATTGACCAACTAATGTGCGCTTAACATGCAATGTGTGTGAAGTGAAGATGCGCGCAGTTCAAACCGCTCAGCTGATTATGAATAATAACACAGTTAAGTCTGGGTGAAAGTAGCACTTGAGTTAATAAATATTATTGTAATTAATTAACAAATGGCCCAATAAAAAGTATAATTAAATAATACCTATCTTGATTTAGCGTGTAATTTGAGTTGTTAGGTTTTAATTTAATTGCAAATGTTATCTGCATTTAAATTGTTTGTGTATCTCATTAAATTTCAATTTAAAACTGATGAATATTTTCGATTTCTTTTGGTGTTTTTAATGAATTCATGCGTATCAATGAGGATTTATCTATTTATTAATATTATATGTGTATTTGTTTAGTTTTTGATTATATTTTATTCACTGGGATCAGAAAAAGTGTAATATAACCTCAAAAATATTCTCAAACAATCAAGTATCAAAGTATCAAGTAGCTAAAAAGTAGTTTTTGTCACAAGATTGATTAAGAGCGAACTTAGCAAGCGCTTAATTAATCGAGTATTTAACGACGTTTAGCCACGTGATGCATCGTAGGCAAATGCCCAGTCGCAAGCTCCACCTCGTGACTAAAGCCCGTGACTAAAGTACTAAACTCACGGATTTGGACGTCCGTGTTTAAAATTCAACAAAAATATTCGCAAACAACAAGAAGATAAGAATAAAAACATTTTTCAACTTTTTGATACTTTTCAGATAAAATTGTAATTCTGACTTCGAATGACTTATGCTCGAAACTTTGGCACCTGAAAAACTTTAGGTGAAAGATTACAACTTGATTCCAACAATTTAAAACGCATTAGTGCATACACACCCGCAATTTATCAAAAACAATTGATAAACGATCAAAAACTGTGAAATTAGAACAATTTATAATGCCCCTTGATTAATCTCACACGTTTCAGGGAAATAATTTTCTTGATTCGTAGAACACTCGATTTAATCGTGATAAATTATCGTTGGCTGCTAATGAAATGCGCGCGTGTAACAAAATTACTACTTTCCGCAACGAGGCACAAGCAAAGAGTCAAGTCAATTCCCGCACACGTTTCAGCTGCTGTCATGTTCATAATTGATGAAGATGTAATCAGAATAATTCAGCACCATTCTACCTATCCGAATTAAGTGCGTTATTTACCGATAAAACGTATATTTTTGTGGAAATTGTAAAAATACACCGCGCGTGTATAATCTTCATAAGTTACATAACCGATAAACGTATAATAAGAATGTTTGAATTGTGAAGTGTTATGTTTGCGATTTGTTTTGTTCGCCCGCAAGAGCGGCTCGAGTACTCGCAGTTTAGTGTAACCATTGCTTTCATCTTTCTTTGACTGCGTCGCTTTCGGTTTTGTTTGATCTGAATGCGATCTGTAGTGCAATCAGCCCATAAGCTACCATATACCCACCTCCAAAATCGTTTTAGAGGTAATTCAAGCTTGTTTACCTTGAATCTTCTTCTTCTTCTTCTTTTACTACGCGTTGCAAGTTTGCATGTGAAGCGGGGCGTCAGAAATGTGTATCATCTTCCTTACCTCTTCACCTCTTCACTCATGGTATCATTTGAATCTTCTTCGCATTCAGAATCGTATAAAAGCGAGGCGCGGGAGTATGTTTAATCATAACATCTTCCAACTCAATAGTTACAACAACTACAAAACATCAAAACATGAAATTGGTAAGAAATTTAATTAAACAATCAAAATAATTATTTTTTATTTTTATTTTTTTTCTCAGTTTATCATCTCTCTTGTGGTGGTAGCTGTAGCAGCTGACCGTTTGGATAACACTTACTTGCCCCCAAGTTCAGCCCAAACCGCAGGCGGCAATGGCAACTTTCTGAACGCGCCGTCCGATAAATATGGCGCACCCTCCGGTCAATCCGGACGTTTCCAAGCCCCGTCAACAAACTACGGAGCTCCAGTCGGTAACAGCCAACAAGGATACAACAATGGTGGACAACAGCAACAAGCTGGTCCTGATGCAGGCGCTGCTATCTTGAAATTCGACAACGAAAACAACGGCGATGGCAGTTACCGCTTCGAATACGAAACTGAAAATAAAATCCAACATCAAGAAGCTGGTGAATTGAAAAACCAAGGTACTGAACAGGAAGCACAATCCGTATCGGGTTCTTACTCCTATATGGGTCCTGATGGTGTAACTTACACTGTTACTTACATCGCTGATGAAAACGGTTTCCGTGCCACTGGTGATCACATCCCAACTCCACCACCAGTACCAGAAGCCATCCAGAAATCTTTGGAGTTGAACGCCGCTGCTGAAGCCTCCAACAACCAGGGATACTCTAATGGTGGTTACCAAAATGGTAACAATGGTAACAATGGTAATAATGGTTACCAATCAAACGGAAACAATGGTTACCAGTCTAATAACAACAATAACAACGGATATCAAAACAACAACGGAAATGGTCATCATGCTGCTCCTTCCTCCGCTAGCAGGCAATACATCCCACCAAACAAGCCCAGCTTCAACCAACAAAACGGTTACCAGTATTAAATTATTATTATCATTAACAACGTGATAAAACCAAGTATTATCAACATGTAAACTAATAATTGAGTAAAAAAATAAACAACTAATACGAATTTATTTGAATTTCACATAAAATCCGATATTTTTATTTGCACGTAAACACATCTAATTCAATTCGTGGCAGATAAATGTGTCTCTCAGTTGTGTGTGAATAATTAACGAATTAATTATAAATACACGTCGGAATGCAAATTTCACGTGCTCGTTGTTCCACCAATGAATATAAATTCGCGAATGTGCGAAATGTGTATGCGAATGAGCATCATTCTCGTGGATGGGTCTCTAAAATGTATAATTTTCGGCACATTTCGGCGCCGCGTCATATATAAAATGCAATTTGCGCAGATACAGCGCGCTGGTACACATTTCGTATTCATAATTCGAACGAGAACATCAACAACATTTGTGCCACTACGCTGTGTACTCATATAACTTCATAGATAAAATATTTAGTATTGCAGTTATTATTATCGCCAATTGGTGGAAATTAATTTCCACGAATAAAATCATACACACACAACGCTGATTTGTTATTATTTTCGTGCAGGGAGCAAAAATGTCAATATTTTTTCTTGTGTATTGTCGCAAACAAATTGAATTGCAAAATCTCTTGCCTAGCTTTGCTTACCACTCGCGCCTTTCAATTTATTTCAACCACTATCACAAACAAAATCTTTGGCGGCTGCTGCGTTGCAACATGCGCTTGCACTTGTTCAAATGTTTTCATAGTTTATGGAAAACTTACAAAAAATCGAATATTTCAGTGGTTCTATCATTGTAAATTGAAACAAATCTGTTTTCTTACAAAATATAAACTAGTTTTATCGTAATTTTCGCACAAAACAAAAATCACTTTTTAATCATATTTTCCACCTGGAGATATTGTATCATAAAATATTTGAACATGCCAGGTAATAAATTGAAATAATTTGCATAATATTACGCCTTATCGCAAATATTCCTATACGTAGGATTTTTGCTAGGAAAATTTATGAATCTAGCGTAAAATGCAAAAAAAACTATGAATAATTTTGTAATTTTGCGGGAATTGTAAAATCAATTAGTTTACGTGTACAAAACGTCTGGTTTGTATTTATTTTCCTTTTTTCTTTATTTTCTTTCCTAAATACACAAAGTATTCATATGCAATCGATATTCCCTGTTTTCATTGTTATTTTCTTTCGGTATATTCGAAATGTAAGTATGGATCTAACCTCAAAGCATGCTTGACAAACAAAACTACAAAAAATTTCATATTTGGTTTGTGCAGAAATCCGCCGGCCGAAGTTACAGCCACTGTTTGAGCAAGAACTTAATAATGCTTTCATTTCATGCTTGCGATATTTGCCCTCGAGTTGGAAAATTTATTCTGAGATAATATTTTCGTCGCAATGAATGTGATATATTGGTAAAATTTGTTTTTAAAGATTTTCTTTCAATTTCTCTCTTCAAAAACTTTCAAAATTCACAATGAAAATTAACCGTTGAAATGTGCACTAATAAAAACACATCCAAAGTGAGTGTTTTATAGAAAATACAATTCGTCAATACGTCTACCCGACATTTCAACTCTCTTTAGTTCAGCTCCGTCGGCGCCGGTTTGAAACACCGCATTCCCAGCGCGACACAAGACACAAAAGAATCGCTCTCGCAGAGACAATATCTTAGCGCTGGTATTCGTCTACTTATCTTCTACTCTGCTCGAATCTACTCTATAAAATTCAATCTTCCGACCTGTTTATTCAATTTTGCGCGTTCTCGCACCCCACGCGCGGAGGAATAAACGCGCATTGAAATATATACATGTATATCTCCAACAAAACGGCGAAATCCTTTTTTGCACCGCACGCACAGTTCCATTGCGCCGTCTGTTTCAATAATATTTTGCGTGAATCCAGGCTTTTTGTATGTCTCAAGCATTTTTTTCCATTAGAATTGTTGACATCGCAAAACAACCCATCTTTTACTTCCCTTGAATGTTGGTGTATGTTGGTGTGTTATTTATTTATGCTATTCGTCGATTGCCACAATCAACGTCGCCCCATCTCTGGCATTCTGTTCTAAGCGACGCTTTGGAATTAACGAGACAAACAATCTCTTGCGCGACAACAATGCGACAGAGGTGTCGTGTTGTGTTTTTTTTTTTCGCCGAACGCGTGATAATGGCATTACTCGCGAATAATTCCCAAAGTAAAATCTCGAGGGCGGCGCGATACCCTCTCGAGATATAAATACGTGCCGTAAACACGCCGACGCATTTTTAAGGTTGTCAAAAATTAATTAAAGATTGCAGAGAGAAGAATTCACCTCGCGTTTTACCTTGCGCACGTCGCCGCTGGGAATATAGCATAATAAATTTACGATATTTCTCAAAAAGTTGCCGAAAACACAGCTAATGAGTTGATAAGGTTATCTTGATCGAGAGGTAAAGCACGTCCGACAAAGTTACAACTCAATTTTCTCTTCTGATGAAATTAATTCTCCACAAAATTTAAATGTTACAATAAATACATATTGAAAATACAGAAAAAAACAAAAATGTTTGTGTAAATGGAAATAAACATAAAAATTCTAATAGCGATATCCGTTGGATGGCGTATTTAAATTTGCTTGGTTGGGTGGAAGATATTCGCGGCCGGCAGTTTGCGGCGGCTGATATTCTGGTTCAGCTTCAATTACAACTGCTTGGGTATCTTGATTGTGCTCGCGCTGATAGGAGCCACCGTTTTCACTACCACCACTATGAGTTTTATCCGGGCTCTGGCCGTTGTGTTCACTCATCGCTTCCATTTCGTCGAGGGCCTTTTGGATAGCTTCTGGCACCGGCGGCGCGGTCGGAATGTGATCACCTGTAGCGCGGAAACCGTTTTCGTCAGCGATGTACGTTACAGTATACATAACGCCATCCGGGCCCATGTACGAGTATGAACCTTGTACGGACATTGCTTCGTTCTCCTCGCCAGCGTTCTTCAATTCGCCGGTCTCACTATGATGGATCTCATTCTCTGTCTCATATCTGGACGTGACACATGTTATATTATATTCGGTGTGTTTGATGCTCGTTTACTCACTCGAATTTGTAGCTGCCGTCACCGGGTTGTTCATTTTCGTATTTTAGGATTGCTGCGGATGCTGCTGGATTGTTGGTGTTTTCGCTATCGCTTTCAACACCTGTTGGCGGATGTGCACCGCCTTCGGGAGCTGCCAATATATTGCTATTACCGCCGGCAGTAGCGGCATTACTTGGAGGTAGATAAGTATTATCCAAACGACCAGCTACAGCCATTCCAACGCCCAGAATCAAGAAAAAACCTCTAAACAACTAAAAAAATAAAAAATAATTTTTTAATGAAAAAATTATTAAATTAAAAACATACCATAATGTTTCTTGTTAGAATATACTTCAAAGAATGATGTGCATTGGAGAATGCATTATATTTATACCCAAAAAATCCAACTTGAAGATGATACTAATCATTACACAATATTATGGTCACTCTTGGACGTTTTAGAAACTCCAAAACTTTTTCACGATTATTTTTGACATTGAACGAATGAAAGCTGCGTATTTTTGATTTGGCGTTGATATAATTAATTTCACTATTCACATCTACGCTCCCAACAAGCATAAAAATTTAACTATTCACGTATTATATTAATTGAAAAGTATTACTTTGCTTGATCCTAATTACATTCAAACGGACATGCGTTTATTCTTGCTTATTCAATTTGCCTACGCGTACATTACTTGAAAATAAATCAATTTTGTAAATGTCACGATATACTCTAACTAAATTATATAATTTGTAATTACTTAGAACATCGTCAGCGTGGCACGAAAAGTAATTAAAGTATTAGTTATATTGATATAATATAGTTAATGATATTCACAAGTGAAGATGAACTGTAAATATAAATCCAGACGCAATCCAATTTCAATTTTGTCTTAATTACATTTGCGATTCGCCTTCTGTCACTGATTAATTGCGCCTATGCTAAGGACAACATAAGGCAGTGATATTTTGTGTGTCAAATATTGAACTGTCGTTTTTGGCGTAACTTTCCAAAAAACAAATTCATCATTTTATTTTTGGTCCATGCTCGTTGAATTTGCAAGGACACTTCTGTCTGAAGCACGGAACCGCTTCAGATTTAAATTTGCTGGTAATTATCACAATTACCATTCGGCAGGCTTAATTACCATTCTAATTATTACTGTTTGAGAAAACAAAAATGAAGCTCGTCGTGATTAATTAATTTTATGCAACTTTATATACATTTTAATTCAGTTAAGGTTGAATAGCATACAAATCTAAATTGAATGTCAAACTGGTTGCATATATAAGATCTGTCACATTCGAAAATTGATAATTTTGTAGCTTGAACGTATCGAAAGCTTCGACAGTAACGTGCGGATAAAAGCTCGTTTCTAATTTGATATCCACCCGATTGAAATCTTGTAGCGCCGAGATCAATTCATTGTGCTTATACGACGGTATCAGGAAATAAAGCTGGTACTCGTTGCCAGTAACGAAGGCATCGTATCTGAGCGTAGCGATTTGTTCGATTACTGTCGTGATGGGACTCTTGCCATACTCGTGCAGGAAAATTTCCTGTTCGTGCTCATACTGCATAAATAACATTTGCGGTATCGGCGGGACATGGCTGGTCACAATATGAATATCAACTGGGTAGATTTGATGTTCTTGATGTCTCTTTGACAGGTACATTGTTGCAGGAAGTACTCCGCCTTCGTGTAAAAATCCATTAAATAATCCCAGCAACATATTGATGCAAATCCACAATTTAAATGCATAATTTGTTGTTTTAACTGTTTTTCTTGATGATTTTATGATTGTTTCACCATTTATATAAACAAATGGTATAATTAGCGGTAAAAAAATCATATGTGGTTAATTTTACAGACAATATTAACAAACCAGTGGAGAATATTAAAGATAAATTCATAAAAACATGAATTGAAGATAATTTCGATGCATTTTTCTTCTTTGATTTAAATTTACAGATGATTCTAATCCATTCTACCATTGTGTATACTCCTAATATAGGAAATAATATCATAATATGTCCAAGAATAGTTACAAGTTTCCAATTCCAGTTTACTAACAGTTGATCACTGCCCAATCCAATATTTTGATTGATGGTTGGAATAATCTTGTAATTTAATACGTCGATATTTAAAGCTTCTTCAAATGTAATATCTGATTCCACAATCATCATTAAAATTGCTATCGGCAATGTTACACAGAATAATATTAGGTATCTTTTGATGAAGATAATACTGACTCCATGATATTGTTTATAGCCTAAATCACGGCACAACCAGAACATGATTGGTGTTAGTGCATAGAAAAAGAATATTGGACGATTGAAACATCCTAAAACCAGGATTATACTGATTGGTATAATATTTTTGTAAGGTTGCGTATCAGTTGATTGTAATTGTTGCTTGAATATCTTTTTTACTTCTTTATTTGGCGTTAGTAAATATTTCTTCAGTGTGGGTTTATTGTTTGTGTAAACTTTGCTACCAATTACAAAGTATAATAGCAATGAAAATAAAATGATTTCTTGAATATTCACCAGAGTTCGAGATGTGTAAATTAACATACAATATGAACTGGCTAGAATCAATGACTTTGAGCGATATTTACCACCGGATTTTATGTCGATCTTGTAGAGTGACCAGTCGATTAGATAAGAGAGTAAACATATTGCAATTCGGGGTGTTATTAGTAAAATTGTTGGAGTTAATAGTGAGATTTGAAAGATTTTTGATGCGTAAACGTCTAATATCCACAATAAATCATAAGACCAACCATAAAAAATGTAAGAAACGATCATGGAACTTTTCTGATCTTGTTTATTGTATAATGGAGTTGGTTTTAAGTTGAGTTCCAAGTTAAATCGATTTCCTGAAAAATATATTGTAGATAAGTATCAATATAAATTATTTCAGGCGAATAAATGGCCTTTAAAGGAATATTTAATGCATTTTAGGCGATGTGTGAGCATTACTGGTGGGCACACTCAGCCACGGCTGTTTTTATTTAATTTTTACGTGTTTACTGACACAAACAAACAACTTTTCTGCCGAATTTTAAGCAAATAAGGACATCCTAGAGCCATCTGGGTGTGAATCATATAACTTTAATTATGATTAATTCATTCTGCCCACTTTCTCTCTTTATTTTATCTTTTCATTGTTTATTTATACAAAATGTAGTCTATATCCTCCTTCAATTTGTATAAATATTACATCAAAATAAATTTACCAGCAAATGCGGCAATATCACCGCTGAACTCCTCCGAAGATACATATCCATTTTGTGGAATAAATATTAAAATAAACCGCAATAAAAGAAAAAACCACACAGAATATGAATAATTTAAATCGGAACTTTACTTTTGCATTTGGACATTTTCCGCAAATGTTTTGACACTAAATACAATAAATTGTCGTGCATTAGGTGTCAAAGTCTCTTTTCAAACTAATTTTTGTCTTATTTCAAAGGTAATAAAACAGTTTTCTTATGTAATAAAACGTCTAGACGTCCCCCGAGGTGAAAAAGGAGAAATTTGAGTGTAAATATTTAAACTTTGTAGCTAAATACGCGCACTGCGGTTATGGATTGGTTTGTGGCGCTTCCAAACAGCGCAAAACTCAACTAGGCACAACACAAATGTAAAATCAGTCACATTCAGGTTTCTCATAAGGTTTCTGCTGTGTTGTGAATAGTGCTAAACTCAAGGTTTTCGTCACGAACAGGCATAACAAATGTCATAAATATCAGTATCTGCAAATCATTACAACGTTTTCAGCTGGTCTCGTAAATTTCATAAATTGGGGCACAAATTCACGTTCAGAATGCTATAATATCCAACCAAGTAGCAGATAATAACAGGTATGAATGTAGTATTGGCAAACTGCTAACCTATTTCAACTTGTAAATGATTTTCTCCCTTGCAGATTATTTTTATAATGGCTACAAGAATCAACAACAGTATTATAAACCAAATCTTGTTATGGATCCATCCAAAGAATCAAGAGCGCAACCTGATCTCAGCATCATTTCACATGATCACAATCACATTGATTAGCATGTCCCTTGTGCAATTGGAATGGTTTCAGATTGTTGGTGGAGTATGCACTCCATATCTGACTCTTGGTGAATTCTTCTGGTTTGGATATTCTGATGATTTTCCTTCTGGTAAATTAAGACACTAAACAAATGAAAGAGTTTATAATATGTTTGTTGTAGGCTATGAGTGTATTAATAACACAATTGTGAATATGATGAGGATTATCATATTATGGTGTTTTATGACAATCATATTTTCCTTGGGTGGGTTCTTCCTGGACATTATTGGTCCAAGGACATCAATCTATTTCTTCATCAGGAAATATGCCCTTGCAAATACATGTACAGTATTATGGATTATGGCAATTATAAGTTCTTGTTATTATGTGGCCATACTGCTGGAGAATTCTCTTGCAACCTTATATCCAACAATTGATACAATGGTCACTTATGGATATGGGTTTTATTTAATTGCAGCAACAGGTAAAATAATTATTTAGTAATCATATAAATTATAACCTAAATACAAATATTTTGTTAATAGGTGGCGTTGCATTGATTGGTACCTTCTGTTCATTGATTCTGATGCATACAATGTCATCGGAAGCTTATGCAGCAGATGATCCATGTTTGATTGATGATTATGATGATCAAATGGAGCCGTTTAATAACACCGTTCCACCACCGCCGTACAATATACCTCCACCTCCATACGCACCCTGAAACCAAATGCTTTAACACTTTTAATGTATACATATACATATTGATTGTTAAATTAGTTCTTAGAAATTTCCGAGTATTTTCTTAAACGAATCAAGCGTCACACTCACTAAGTATGTTAAAATATCTCAGAACGAAAACCTGCTACTAGTGCTTGTCGTTTTCATGTGATTTAAGTTGTATCAATATTTAGTATCTACAAGTTTGTAAACACACACACACACAACTCAATGTGATAATTGCCTTTCTCTAGTCTTCGAAAGAATCGTCTAACAAACATGCTTTACAGGCTTTAGCTGATAATAATCATTCTTTGTAACTTAGTCACCAAAGATCTATTTTTTGTTAAAATGTGAATTGTGTACACATGGAAACTAGTTTTTAAACACCTCGGCAAATTATAAATATTATAAATTGTCAATTGATGAAAATTGCAAACTTTCTTAATGTTTCATTTTACTGAGAATCAATAACAGGAATCGTACAAATTGTAAATGTAAATAAATTATTTTCAAACAAACCGATTCGTTAATCTTTGTGAAAGTTTAATATAAGCACAACGTATGTTGTTACTGTTCCACGACGGTTATGATAACACTTCTGTTAACAGTGAGCATACCAAATGGACTGAAAGAACCTTGCGGTGAAAGTAATACTTGCATTGTAAATATTTCAACCTAAAAATTAGAATTATGTTATTAACATAGTATAACATTGCAGTACGAGTTGCAAACTTGTGTTTTAGTTTCTTCATTAACATTGTACGATAACAACTTTGCAATTAGGGCTCGTACACAACCCATTCCATCATTCAAACGGTGTGCTGGTTCAACAATTAAAATCAACCGGCTTAAATGAAAAGTGCCCCACATCATCTCCATTATGCGACGTGTTGCTACTTGCTGATGAGTTGCTTGATTAATAATCACGTATAAACTTGCGATTAGTGAGATCAAAATGTTCATCATTACAGCCTAAAACAATTTTAAAACGATTTTGTGATATATTGTAACAGGGATTTTATAATTACAAATATTATGGGTCCATATGCACTGCTGAAAGATGTTAAACCAGAGAACAGGTTGCGATAAACAAAATTCATATTCGTTGCGTGTTTGCTATTTAATTGTTTAACCTTTTTGTCTTTTGTTGTGATGTCACTAAAAGTTAATTCTTTTTGTAGATCAGAAATACGACGTGAGATGCCATCGCATATGACCCAGTAAAGTGAAATAACTCCCAGAACAACAATATGCGATAAGTAATACCCAGCAGAAAAAAATACCGTATAAAGAGGGTTTTCTGTTACAAATATCCAGATGTAATGAGTATAAATAAGAAGAATCAATGTTACGGCCGTAAGTATTATCAGGAAACGTTTTGTGTGAGTTCTTGCCTGTGCTGCGTCTTGTAGATTCAAAATGCGATCAACCTATAAAGAAATAAAGGTATAACAAAGTATTTATTATTAAAAATTAGTTATTTACCTGTGTACAATAATGTGCTAATAGTAGAACAGAAGACCTTTCCACAATAAAACAAATACATATTGTCCACAAGCAAACAAATAATGTGCCAATTTCAACCACAGCTACATATTTATCTAGTGGATTGTCAAGCCGTGTGGTATCTTCATGTAAAATGTCGGCAATTATGCCACCAGTCACTGCAAAGCTCAGAAATAGTGCTGTGAAAACACTATAAAGCGCAAACATTTTGGAAAATTCAATTTTATTAGTTCCTGCATATTTGTAGAATTTGTATGGCATTAAACCAAGTATACGAGATGGATATAAAACTAATGAAAGTGAGTTCCGAAAATAGCGGCTTATAGTAACACATTTTTGCGACATTTTGAAATGTATACTGTGAAAATTATTACAATATTTTTCTTCATAGAAAAGTATTGATTATAAACTCCAAGTAGCATTAAAATATTTATGAATTTACACATAAACAAATAAATAATTAATTTATTATGCTTGTTGAATTGTGATTTGATTTTATTTTTATTATTAGACACAGAATGTACAGCGTGTTTCAGATATGCAAAATTTAAAAATTTCAATAGCACTTTTAGCACTTTTAGCAACATTTTTGGCCATTTTATAGAGAATAGTTCGTAGATTAAGATGCTGTAATCAGATCTTAATTATCTCTTTTAGTTTACGAGATATGCGCGATTGAATAAAATGGGCATAAAAAATTGATCTCTTTTAGTTTAAGAGATATTGATTTTTGAAAATGTCACTTTTAGCACTTTTAGTCGCGTTTTTCGACCTTTTAGTTTTATGCGCGATTGTAGGAAATATAATTATTTTATATTTTTATCTGATAGAGAATTTTCCAATCTTTCATAATCAACAATTCGTTGGTAGCTATCTCTTTTAGTTTAAGAGATATTGATTTTTGAAAATCGTCGAAAAAAGTATCAAGCTTTTAGTTTAAGAGATATTGATTTTTGAAAATCGTCGAAAAAGTATCAAGCACCCCTTGGTCATTTTTTCTTAAGAGTCTCACAAAACGGTCCTATCTTTTGTCTCTCAGATTTGCGTTTTAACTGCACTTTTAGTCCTATCGTATAGAGAATAGCCCTTTTAGTTTAAGAGATATTGATTTTTAGATTAAGACGCTGCAATCGGATCTTAATTATCGACCTTTTATTGTGGGAAATATAATTATTTTATGTTTTTATCCTTTGGTCATTTTTTCTTAAGAGTAAAAATTTTGTCTAGTATTACGAGATATTCGAAATATAATTATTTTATGTTTTTATCAATTGTCAGATTTGCGTTTTAACTGCCCTATCGTAAAAATCAAATTATTTAATTCAAATGATTTTGATACAAAGTTCATGAGACATTATTTAAACCAACATATAGTAGCATTATATTTGTCTACAATCATTTCACGCTCAGATAATTTTATTCCATATTAATGTCTAATTATGACTAGATTTTAGTATAAAATCATAATACTTCTGTGTTTACTGTTCAGTTTCCCACCAAAATTCAAATTAAAACGCGCCATGTTAAAAGGACTTCGTAAACTTTTTCAAAAAGGTATTGATTAATACATATATATTTAGTTTCTAATGTAGATAAGTTAATTACATTTAATTTTCAGATACGTTGGTTCTTCCAATTTATAATCATGCTATTCTTGAATTGATAATATTTTCTCGTATTAAAAATGAGTTTTCAAGAACACTGCTGATACCAGTACAAATTGTGACAGAGATACTTGCCATGACCATCTGGGCAATTTTATTAATCACCTTTGCCTTATTTAACGGACTAGTTGATTGTTACTTGAAACTAAAGTATGGAGAGCAATATGTTGGATTATTAGATGGAATGTCAACAATGATTGCTTGCACAAAACGTCCTGTAATTCAATTTGTGATGTTTCTACAAGCAAACAAAACTCCAAGTCAAATTCTTAATCATTTTCTTACAAATGGTGAGCGAATGAAAGAAGTGCACAAGGTGTTAAACTGTGCGGTTAACTACGAACTTGGTTATCAATTTTATAAATGGATTCATATACCTATTTCCGAATTAATTAAACCAATCAGTGGTTACACAAACGCGAATGATTTTAATATGGTATTAGATAACATTGCCTCCAAATCATTACCACAAAATGATGAATACTTATGGGAAATTTACATAGGAGATACTCAAATTTCTTGGCCGGATGACCAGAGCAGTAATCAGCAAATTCCTGTTATTTTCCGTTTTAATCACATACTTGGGGATGGCGCAAGTATAATGGCACTATGTACTGCTTATTTTATTGATCATGGAGTCCAAGAAGTGAAAAGAAGATGCGGTTTATTCAAATCTACGGTACAAAAAACAAAAACATCAAATATTAATTTCATAAACTGGCTTAACAGTCTTAAATCATTTTATGACTTAAAAGACCGCAAGTTAATATTGAATAGTTTATTAAATCCTGAGAGGAAACATATTCTACATAATGGGTTAACAGGAAACCGCAAAATGTGTGTTTATGGCTTAGACCGTGATGATGGAAAGTATTTTCAAAAAAATTCGGGAGATAAAACGTAGAAAAGCTAATTTGAAGTTTAACGACATTATCTTCACAGCAATATGTGCAAGTCTGACTGATTATATAAATTCCTTGCAATCTCAAGAAAAATTTATCTCAAAACCAGAAAATATAAATATAATAGTGCCGTATTACATTCCCAGAGGAAATTTTCATGAGCTGGTTGATTTAAAGAATCCTAAATGCCCGATAATTAATTTATCTAATAAATTTACGGCTGCACATTATAAATTTCCCCTTGATTATTCTACAAAATTCAATAACAATAACTTAATTGCGCTTCTGACAGAAATATCAAAAAGGAGCGCAGACATGATGAAATCACTGGATCTCTTAGTAAGTTTTGTGTTTAATACAACATTAATAACATATACATAAATCATTTCTACCTAGTTTTTAGAGTATTTAATGGGTACCGTTTTTCAAGTATTGCCACTTCAATTAATTCAGCTTTTCAATCAAACAAATGATGGAACTGCAATTATTAGCAATATGCCAGGCTATGCAGGAAAACAAGCTTTTTGCTGTGAATGTGAAGAAACAGATATGATTGTCTGGACAATGAATCTACAAACTACTGGTCTTACATTCTTGATTTTCACGCATAATAATCGTTTAAGATTAACGGTACAACTTGATGGTAATTTTATTGACACAAGAGAAGGAGGACAATTAATAGTTGATGGAATTTTTAAGTATATTGATCGATTAGATGAAGTTACAAAATAATCCATGTTTCTGTTACCTTTGTACTGAATGTTTAAGCATTGTAAGTTTTAAAACAGATTGAATTCATTAAATCCCCACTGATTGTAACTTGTAACACATGATGCATATTTTATAACCAAGAATAAAAATAAATTAGATACATACCCGTTAAACGTCACTCAAATAATTTAAAAGTCTTAAACAATGTTTGGAGTACTTGCCCGAAATGCCAAACAACTGCCAAATAAATCTGTGCACCGAAACCTTCTGATGTTGAACTGGAAAGCTGTGAGTACTTCATTGTGAATGTAGTATTATATTGATAACCTCTTTGTTTTAGTTTTCATCTGAAGTAAAAAAAGCAGAAGATGCAGCAAAAAGTTCAAATGTCAATAAAGTAGAAAAGACAATTTTTGAACGGATTATAGACAGAGAACTTAAAGCTGATATTATCTATGAAGATGATACTTGTTTGGCTTTCAATGATGTTGCACCACAAGCACCAACTCATTTTCTTGTAATTCCAAAGCAAAAAATTACTCAATTGAGTAAAGCATCTGTAGATGATTCCAAGGTAACTACACAAATTACAATAAAATAATTTTAAATTGATTTTTAATACTTTTCCTTGCAGATTTTAGGTACTTTACTTCATCGAGCCAGTGCTCTAGCAAGAGAAAGATTACCAAATGGATTTAGAGTTGTGATTAATGATGGTGTCCAAGGGTGTCAATCTGTTTATCATCTACATATTCATGTTCTTGGTGGTAGACAATTACAATGGCCACCTGGCTAATAAACAAATTCTGATATTCTAAAATAGTATATACTGCATATTGGATTGCCTATATTAATGTTGGTCACACAAGATATTTTTTATTAAAAAATTGCAAAATTTGCAATAAAAATCATTTACATGCAATTGCTTATTTGTTTGCGGTTACCAGACCTGCTGGTCCTCTGGATGGTGCACCTTGTCCCTCTGGAACTAGTCTTAAAGGAACAAATCCTAATTCTGCCTCAGGAATTCCATACTGCTTGAGTTTAGATTCATAATGAGTATATTAAATCATCATGTGCCTTTGCAATCTTTGCCAGTTCGTACTGCAAATCACTTATCTTCTGTCTTTTCTTCGCCAAAATATTCTATAAAAAGTATTAGATTAATTCAATATTATCTCCTGTGTATTTAATTTTGTTGTCACCTCAATTTTAGAATTGATGGTGTGTCGCTGTTCAGGACTTTCAGTCAACTCGCTGATTACACATTCTCTACGTTCAGCATGTTCCATCAGTACTTCAATACGGTGTGCCATTAATGCTGTCTTTGTACCGGTTTTACGCTGTAGATCTAATATGGCTTTGGTGAATCTAAGTTGCAATTCATTACGTTCTGCTTCAATCTAAGAAAAATGCGAAGACATTATTACAATTCTAGGAATTGTATTTAAAATACCCTTTCATAGCGTAATTCCATTGCATCTCCTGCCCATCTCAACTCGTTTAGTTCTTTTTTGGTTGCTGCAAGCTTTGCTTTAGTATTCTGTAGAGAAATCTTGTCTTTTTCATAATTGACAAGTTGTCTTTTAAATTCTACCACTTCTGCCAGGGCCTGATGTAGTGGATCTTTCAATTTTTTGTTCTCACTGACTAAATCCTGTACCTGTTTCCCCATTCGTTCATTTTGTTTTCTTAGAATTTCCATTTGATCCTAAAAGTTATACATTTGTTAATAAAATAAGTACAGAGAGAAGAAGCAAAGACCTTTAGGCTACTGATCAACGCCAAGTTGTTCAGAGTAATATCATTATAATAGTTTTTCATTTCGTTGAAAGATTTCTCATGCCCCTGGATCAAATCAGAGATCTGTGTATTTTTACGCTCTTCCACTTCAGTCATCTCCATCTTGTGCTGAACACCAAGTTCTTCACGCAGCTGATTAAACTTCTTTTCGTATTTAAGTTCAATTTCTTTCGTCTGCGTCTCGAACTCCTGACGAGCATTGTAGAGTTCCTCGCTGAATTGCTATGGAAAAACGACACTTTATTATGGACATCCTGCGGTCGACGTCGACATGGCGCGCATACCAATTTCAAGTTCTTAATGTGATCCTGATTGGCCATTTCCTGCTCCCGACTTTTCGCCTTCAGCTCGCGCTTGTCGCGCAGCAATTCTCGCTCCTGCACGGCATGGTCGTCGCGCGCCAACTTGATCGAGACCATCGCTTCAGCTTTGGCGTCGGTGAGGTTCAGCTGATGTTCATACTGCAGGTGCTTCACCTTTTGCTTATAGAACTTGAGTTCTTCTTCGTTCTTCTCGGACGACTCCTCGATTTGTCTGTCTTTGTTCCTATAGCGGATCCACACACACACACACGATTCGCGTAGTGCAGCGATTTTACAGTTAGATGAAGATACTCGTACACGTTTAGCTCGTTTAGTAAATGGCATTAAAACGCACTCACCTCAGTTTCGCTTTTGCTTCCTCGAGCTCGTTACGTGTAATCTCCCAAAAGGTGCGCAGTTTGTCGCGCTCCAACTGGAAGAAGTTGCGCTCCTCACGTTCGCGTTCATTTTCTTCTTTGATCTTCAATGCGAAAATTTCCAATTGCTCTCTGGTCATCGACGAAGTGTCCACGCCATCAATAATAATTGCTATAAAAACATCTATTAATATCAAATATATACATATTTTATAACAAAATTACATACCGGCAGATTTACCTCCTTTTTTTCCTTTTTTAGGAGCCTAGAGGAAAGGAAACGATAAAAAATCATTACAAATAATATTATTATGATAAATATTACCATTTTAAAGCTTTAAATATTGAAAATATAGAAAATAAACACTGAATTCGGCTAAAACGCCGAATGATTGATCAAACAATGTAAACGTCTTGTTACGTTGCTATCGTTACAATCATTCAATCGATCTAGCGAGTCAATAAAAACTTGACAATTAACATTGACCGCAAACATTAATGTGCAGTACCGTGAGATGAACAATTGACGATACGTAATTAATCCATTGTTAAACGGAAAAATGCAGCAATGCATAATTTTTACAATTTTAACCATACAATCATTAATAAATAATTGGTTCTGAAAATACGCGTGTATAACACCACAAATTATAATGTAATGTAATTTCATTTGATTTGTGAATCATTAATCTTCATATTAGCTATGCTATTTACAGCGAATTCCTTGTCGAGGTATTTTATTACCATTATTACATTTTATTGCATCTCGCCACTCTGGCTAAACCTATTTAGTAAAGCTGCACATCCGTGCAAATGAAACTCGTCCTCCTACATGCGCATACATTTTGCGAATGACATCAAGTCTTAAACTAGCTCGCTATTTGTACTTTTGCCTGCATACACGCAAATGGCTGTGAACTGCGACTGAGACAACTTAAATGCAGGATACTCGTATATTCAAACAACGACTTTGTTGATTGGCAGTGTGTTGCTTCCCACTGCGTGCGCAACAATCGAGCTAATCGTTTGCGTGAGCCGCAATCATTTTTAGTTGATGATGGATGAATTTTGGTAACGTCATTAAATTAATATGCTCGAACATTTAGATTTGTAGATATTATTTTGTAGTAAATCTTAAGTGTGGGTAGGTCTCAATCATTTAAAAAATTAAAGTTAAACTTTCAGTGAAAAATTATTTTTAAAATCAAAATATTTCGTTGTTGGTTGAGTCGGAAGTAGGCAACAATGAATGATTTTGTGTATTTAAGCCGACTTGCGGATGTGCGCGCGCTCAAAGAACCATAACTGGAATAATTTTGTTGATCGCGTAATAATGGGAGTCATAGTTGGCATCACCTGATATAGTTTTTCACATTTCCGTTTTTTACACATCACCTGCAGCCGAATTCTGAGTAAACAATGATTGGTTTATTGTTTTTTAAACTCTTTGTGGAAATTACAAACGTTTACTAATAATTTCAGAAGAAATACGATAAAAAACAAGCACGTGAGACCAAATTATGCGTTGGAAGTAAAAAATTCCAAAAATTACTAAAACTACAAATGAATGATTCACGAATTTTGCTTTGCTAAACCAGTTTTAGATTTTGGCAATACCACAAACATACAATTCCGTGTATTAGAACAATTATTATGAAAAACGCGGCCGTGGAGTTTTTAATTGATTCTAAACACAACGTTAACTCAACGCTAAAGTTTTACGCCTGTGCTAACAGTATCCATCTTTGTTTTACAGTAACGAGGTTTTACTTTGTTGATGGTAACTTTGTCGCCGCATAAAGCAAATGATGTACGAGTATGAAGGCAGTGCCAAAGCGAATCTAGCATGCTAACTCTAATAAAAGATAGCTATGTTTAATCGCCGCTCCCCACTAGCGTATTTCGCTATCGCTCACCTTGCTCCCCGTTCGGCCGCCGCCTGCCTGTTGCGAGTCCACGCCAAGAGGAGAGCAGGCTTCGAAGCTCATCGTCGGAGCGTTGCATTCGCTACGTTAGTGCCTAGTTGTTGGTTGTTTACTGTGTGGACGAAGCTTTTGGTTCTTCTCTGCTTGTAAGGTAAGCATTAGAAGAATAATTAATGATATTGTAGTATTTATAAGGAAGTTTACTTAATCACACGCGTAATCACGCTTTGTATTGATTTATTTCGTCACAGTTCGCGAATTTATTGTCTTTAAGGTCAAACGAATCAAATCTGGATCAATCGAAGTTCATGAGATACTAAAAAACAATAGTGGTACTTAAGTTTGATATAAAAATTACTTACAATACGCAATTTGTTTGAATACTGACAATAAAAAGATGCGCAACCGCTGCAAATATTACTTACCGCTCTAGTTCTCATTAAGCAGCTTAAATATTTACAGAGAATTAACATCACTAGATAAATAATAATTCTGCTACTTTATCAAATAGGGTCAGGTGCATGATAATAATCAAACAAAGTTGAATTAAAGAGATTTGAAAACTATTAATTAAGAAAAAAGGAAGTATGGTACCGCTACATCATTCATAATTATTTGTCGTTATAATACGCAGGATGCATTTTTACGCCATGTGCGTTTTTGTTACCTGCTTCCATCGTACAACTCTTTATAAAACCATACGGCGTAACAAATTTCAATAAGTACACTTTGTACTTGTATTATATTCAACCAAACATCCAATTAAAACTTTGGAATTTATTGTTTCGACCAGTTATTTACATTTTTATTACCTATTGGAAAATTACCACAAGAAATTCCATTGTGAACCCATTACATACGAACTTGAACTTGAACTAAAACAAAAAAACATTTTTTTGATTTTTTACATTCAATTTTAATTACAAACCTGATACCAATAAATCCGCTTGTTTGAGATGCTGAATTGATGTTTTGTTTCGGCGGTCAGTTGAAGGACATACAATTAAAGCAATTTCAATCTAAAACAAAAAATAAACAATTATCTGAGCGTTACGATCCGAGCGTTCTTGTCCTGTCGTGTCTACTTTCATTTTAATCACAGGTAGAAAAAAGATTATTAGAATTACGGTGTGTGACGCTTCATGTTAGTTTTTTTGTGGTCCAAGACTCTGAGGGATTAGAAGCGTGGCAATTCTCACAGTCTGCTTTTGAAGTTTACTTTGCTCAGAGCACATCAATGCTTCACGTTTGATTAACCACTGAATCATTTTCAATCGTCAATAAAATCTTGTATCTGTAGATATATTTGAAAACGGTAAATGTTAGGTGAGTGACCTGAATTTTTAGTTTTATTATTTCTTGCTAATTTAATAACGCGTTTAAAAATATTAATTTCTAAATTTAGATTTTTTTTAAATTCTTCTTTGTTTTTCACATATTTTATTCACAACTTTCGCGTTGAACTCGTGCACGAAGTAACAACAAAGATTTGTGTCTTTCCTGAGACAAAGAGTATTGCCCATCGACGTGGAAAGTACAAAAACAAAAAAAAATCACAATAGCACTCTCCATATTGTTTATTCCTGCGGTGGTATTTCATGCTAGAAGAATCATGGGTACTTGCACAGAGATGCGCGCTGATAAAGTGGGTAGCGTCACGCAGAACGCCGCATCTATAGAGTGTGGCCGAAACGCTCAAAGCACACACGTAGTAATAAATGTAATAAAGAAAAGCAATTAATGGTCCGAGCTAGGTTTTTGTTTGCATTATTGCGCATAACATAAAGCGCGTCCATATGTTACGTTGGATAATTCACTGCATAATTTACCTCCACCATCTGCCACGACCAGACAAACTAGTATTTTGTTGTCACGAAGACGCAGAAAAGAGTTAAAATTAGCAATTTTCCTGCTGTTGTGTGCGTTTTATCGAAGCTTTCCTGCAATTTGCGTCCTGGGCGTGCAAACCCTTCTGCTGAATGATATTAGGTCAAACCCTTCCACTCCCCTTCCTTTTACATCTAGACATTTCGCGTGAGTATGCCAATATGTCGCCATTAACATTAAATGTACAATAGGGCTTTCAATTCAGCAGCTAAACTCTTCCCAGCTAAATTTATGCAACATTCGTGCACGCGCACTTCATATTTAACGCGTGCTGGTACTCTATTTAATTAAACAAACCAACAAATATCTAATTAGCTGTTGTTTATGCTTCCAATTGGCATATGTGGTACACCTAGTTGCGTAATGTAAAAAAGAATCCAAGAAGACAAACAAAGAGCTGGACGTGGAACATCAATCAACTCCTGTTTTCGTTTTATACACATGTAGATAAATAATGTATTACTGGTTAGCGTATGTGATGAACTTGATGGACATGCAAGAAGAAACTGCCTTGATCTTCGTCTCCGCGTAGAAATAAAGTGAAAAAAAGAATCGTTGAGGTGAAGGCGAAGGTTACGGCCAAGGTACCTGCAAGTACCAGTATAAGAATATAAGAAAAAGCAAAAGATAGAAACGGTAATTACGCGGTAATGACGCTGGACGTTAAGACGTTTCTTCTTCGTACCAAGAGTGCATCTCGCGGACGATTTATATTGTGTTGTGACTAACACGCTGGCTGTGTGTTAGAACAACATTATAAATAAGTTTCACCGACTTCAAACTGCATCACGCATCGTGCGCTTGCGGCTACATCCAAAGTTATTATTACGTTGCTGGTATGAATCAATAGAATAATGATTTCTGAACAAATGTTTTTTTCTTTTATTTTTGTATATTACGTAACTCGTTTTTATGTAGTCCTCGGTGTTTATTGTATTTATACTGATCTGTTTTATGAACAAGAAAACAGTTGTTTTCATGCCAAAACTGAAATAGATGCAAACATATATTTCAATCCACCCGCTTGTGTTCATTTTGAAACAAACCTGTTATATCTATAATTGGCACAGATTATTCAATGACATGAACTGTTCAAATCTTCTAAAAGACTCAAATTTGAATACTGTATGTAAATCTAAAGAATATGTAGTGTTTTGTTTAGTTACTCAAATTTACACGTGATTTTTATTGACATTCTTATTCGCGCTTATTTATTTAACTAAAACTACTAATTGCGTTACTTAATTGAAGCACAAATGTCTCCGAATACAAAGTTAAAGTTTCAGGCATGGAATATAACTTCTATTGGCCTTGAATTTTCTTGTAAATAATGATTCCTGACTCATTTATTACGCGATCAAGAAATCTCTGAATAAAATGTCAAGATTCCGTCAAGTTCTAATAATGTCTATGACAATTTAATCAGGTATTTTACAACCGTTTACAATAAATATAATTTATTCTACCTGGAGTGTGAGTACCTTTTATACCTACTTCATTGTGTAGCACGTAGTGAGCTTCCGTTTAAATTACAACATTTACCTCTGCTGACTTCCTCGAACGTGTTTGACAAATCAAAGGAAGTGCCTTAACATATGTCTCAATTTGTTTCAGGAATAATTCTCTACCATGGCGAGTAAAATCATCGGATTTGATGAAATAAAAGAGAACAAAGGCAATGTGATTTGGCGTGCAGCTCTCGCCGAGTTTGTGGGGAATTTACTCCTCAATTTATTCGGATGTGCAACTGTAGTGTTATCCTTCGCCCCATTGGAAACAGCCCTTACATTTGGCTTCATGATTTACCTCCTCGTTCAGGTATGATTGCGGTTAATGAATTACACCAATTATGCATCGTCATAATTCGTGTTTATAGTCGAAGCAAATCGGTGTTGGCACCGAGAATAACTGTTAAGTGCTTGAATTTATAACTCGAAGCGAAAAGAAGTGCAGGCGAGAGACCGTTAGATTAATGCCACTTTGCTTTTCTAGCGAATAACAACCGTACTAGCATACATACAGGGTACTACGGATTAAGTGTTTTCTTTTCCGTAACAAAATCATCGTTTGAAGTTTATGCGGTTTATTTTTACGCAAACGGCTGTTACCTCAATCTGAAACTAATCGCGTTTCCTGACTGCTCAACATTTTAAACACAGCGTATCAAGTTTTTAAAGCATTATAATAGCGTGACTAATATTTACAATATCATTACAGACATTAGGTCACGTGAGCGGCGGACATTTTAATCCTGCTGTGTCAATTGCGATGTTTGCAACCTGTAATATTGGACTTATTAAACTGGCTATTTATATTGCTGCACAATGTGCAGGCGCCATTGCCGGAAGTGCAATTTTAAAGGTAACCTATTTTTATTAACCTTTAGAAACCAAATTTTCACATTATTCTTATTTTAGTTGCTGGCACCAGGAAACTACGAAGGAAACTATGGAAACACAGTGGTTAATGAAGAGTTAATAAACGTTTGGCAAGCAATTGCTTACGAATTCTTCTTGGGTTTCATTTTAGTGTTTGTGGTCTTTGGATTCTGCGATCCAGACAGACCCGAAACAAATTACACTGGTTCCCTAGCAGTGGGCATCTCCATTGCTGTGGGACACATCGCTTTTATCGATGTAACCGGTTCAAGTATGAATCCAGCGCGTAGTTTAGGATCCGCCATGATCAGTAACGGCTGGAAGGATCACTATGTAATTATGTCAAACACAATAGAATTTTTAGTGACATTTAAAGGTCTGTATTGATTTTTAGGTGTTCTGGGTTGGTCCCATTGCTGGCGCAGTCGTCGCTGCGCTACTTTATCGTTGGATTTTCGCACAGCGTGATCTTGGATATCAGAGTGTACCATCGGATGAGGTACGTCGTGTAACCGTTAAATAGATTTGCACTTAATTCAACTTTTAATACAATTCAACAAAAACTGTTTCTGTGCAAGCGATCAAACGTTTGGAGCGTCGAAAATGACGCGAATGTCAGAGTAAGACACACTGGCGATTCACAACACTCACAGCACATTTAATTTAATACGTTGCATCTTATTTGTTAATCATTTGAGTCTTACTCTCATGTGTTTTTCAGCAACCACACGGCGCAGACAAAAAGCAAACTGCCTAACCTTTTAATCGAAGTTTTAGCACATAGCGCATATTTAACACTTGTACAACATTCGACTGAGATTAATATTTTTGCATCATCACATTAATTCAGAACCGAGCTGTTTATCATACAGGAATAATGAGCAACTGGATATGTAGGTAGCTTACTAATTGGTGCGATCTCAAGTTGCTCATTGTTCTTGTCTGGAACAACGCTTATGATATTAAGCTTTTTAACTTTTACTGTTACAATGTAGTATTTTAGTTTTGTAAGTAAACCAAACGACGAAAAGTGCAAATACTTTAAATTCTTGCAAACTTTCTAATTATATAAACGTGAAATTGGATTAATCATAATTATTACGTGTGTTCAGAATAAATGTACCGGTTTTAAACATTTTTAATTATTTACAATCCCCAAAAGTCCCAAACATAAATTTTTGTAATAAATAAAATCATTTTAATTCTCATTCCACACATACACTTATCCCAGTTCATTTATACATTTATTTACAATTTCTTAATGTTTAATTTTATTCCACAGAAATAAAAAAGATTAACCTACGGAACACTAATCATTCGGTTTCTTGGAGTGGTCAAGATAAAACATTGTAAAAACACAATATTTAATACCATAAATTAAATAAAACTGATTTAAACTGCCTTCTGCTTTGTGTTTTGCACATAATACGTTTTTCTCTAGCGGAATATTACAAATTAGTCGGCGTTTGTTTTTGTTCAGTGTTCATGTTCGTAAAATCGGTTTAAGTAAATGTTCGATCATCGTTAAATCGTGCACAACCTGTTTAAATTTATCTCACTCGGCTGGGACGGGCTCGAAGGGAATGGCACGCGGTACTTCGTAACCGTCATTTTCGATGGCATTATCACTGTCTTGTAAAATGTCCAAATATGTGTGTTGTGCCGTTGGTAAAGTTGAATTGGCGCGTAAAAATGGTACCTGCTCCCTGCTGCTTTCCTCTTCACTGCCAGACACTACCGAATTCGCTAAAATAACAACGATATACACTTAATAAACTTCTGTATAATGGTGACAAGCGTTAGTAAATGAAAGCATTCCCCTTATAATGTCATTGTACATGCATACCTGAATGATTATGATTTTCATCTTGAAAATATGCGCGATTTGAGATGCCATCCAAGTCTGCAAATGCGGTACCAAAATAATTGGTTAGTCAAGCAAGTTAAACATGCGCACGCACCAAATAGCTGCCGATTATTAATTGTGTATTAAAAAGAAGTACATACGTGCTGAGACCGTGCTCACATAGTGGCCTATATGTGCGCCCGTCATTGGACTCCCTGCCATTTTAAGATGGAGTCTGTCCAAGGTGTCTAGGCAATACTTGAAGGTAGGTCTTCGTTCAGCTTCCGTCTCCCAACACTTGAGCATGAGATTGTGTAGTATTTCTGGACAATTTGTGGGTTGTCCCAGACGACCTCCACGCCGCACATAGTGCAGAACTTCTAAATTATTACGAGCAGGATATGGCTGCTGACCCAGTGTCATTATCTCCCAGAGCAGAACCCCGAAAGCCCACACATCACTTTGACAAGTGAATACTCCGTCTACTAATGATTCAGGGGCCATCCATCGTACCGGAAGGAGACCTTCACCTTCCTTGCGATAGTAATCATTTTTGTAGATATCACGGGCAAGACCAAAGTCACCAATCTTGACGATTCTTGATGCAGGGTCAGTTGAGGACACTAAACAATTACGGCATGCTAAATCTCTATGGACAAAGTGCATCTCTTCAAGGTAACGACATCCCTTGGAAACATCCACGCACATTTTTAAAAGGTCTATTAAATTAAGACCACCAACATTTGACTAAAAATAAATTAAACAAAATTTAGTCTAAGTCTAATGAGAAAATATTTATAATCACCTCTGGTTTTCTTGATGATCGTAAATACGTCAGTAAATCACCACCTTCCATCAGTTCCATGATAATATAATGTGGGTCATTGTCAAGAACCACACCAAGTAATTCCAAAATATGTTCATGTTTGAAGTGACTCATCAGTTGCGCTTCTTGTAGAAACTCAAACTTTTCAGTATCTGACGCACCTTTTCGTAGTGTTTTCACCGCAACTTTAGTTTCACCTTCCATACCAGATATACACTTGGCTTTTCCTTGGAATACCTCACCAAATGCCCCACTGCCCAAGAATTTAACAAGTGTTATTTTGTCTCTGCTTATATGTGGTAGCATGGAGATATCATCTGGTATTTTATTGGGATTGTATAATATGTTGGTGTTGTTTAGAATTCGTGGTAACTCTCTTAAAGTGGCTAATTCCACGTCAGGTCCCCGCAGAGGAATCTTAAGTCCTTCTTTTTTATTCTTTTTACATACCCAGCAACATAATAGCTTACAAGCTATTAATAAAAATATCAGTATACCAAACGTAACACTAATGGCAATCACTACTTGAGAAAAATCATTCTTTTTCGCCATTTGCGCAGCGACAGCCATGTCAAACTGTACACTTTCCTCACTAAAATTACTCCAACCATAGGAATTTACTGCAGACACCCGAAAAGAATACCTATAGTCATTCTGAAAGTCACTAAACATCCAGAAGGAATCTGTACCATTATAAATAGACTCCCAGATGAATTCTTCATCGTCGTCTACAAATGGTCCTGTTGCAAACCACGCCGTGCGATTGGCATTTCTCTTCGCGCGATAATTAGGTGTTTTGAGTGTTTCTAAATTGTACATTATAATAGGTGCTCCATTGTCTTTTGAAGGTTCCCACCATACTTTATAAACATCATTTTTCACGTGTTGAATTCGTGGTATACCAGGTGGTGAAGGACGGTCCCCAAGTGTCTCAAAAACAAATCGTGAATCTTTCGGCCAGATATAATTTTCAACATCCAGAGGATACTTAAGACTCAAACGGAATTTATATATGGTTTTTGGTTTCAACTGCCTTAAGGTAATCTCTGCTAGATTACCATTTACTTCAGTTTCATTAATATCCATCCATAGCGTGCTTGTAAGTAATGTGTATTGAATTGTAAACTTATCCACAAATCGTGAAATATTCCATTGAACACGTAATTCAGTTGCAGAATTCTCCATTAATCGAATAGGTCCCGGTTGTGGGAAGGTGACAACCACCACGTGTTTACTATCACTTGATGTTTCATTTGTTTGACTATACGCACGTATCCAAATTGAGTAGGTTTCATTAGGTGAAACTGTTTGAAGTTTCGTTGTCAACACAGCAGCATGTAAAGGATTCGTTACAGTTTGTTCTCCTTTATGTCGCTCACCACTAATGGCACCCTCAGTTTGCCAATGTACTTCATAGTAAACAAAATCACCGTTCAAAGTCGCTGGCGGTTCCCAACGTACACTTAACAAAGTAGGATTCAACACATCAACACGTACATTTCGAGGAGGAGTTGGTGCACCAGCATCTGTTTGAAATACAACACCTGAACCTATGATTATTGCGTCGCCATCTTGTTCACTGAAATAGTTCTTCAACGCGACAGCAAACACATATTTCGTGTATGGTCGTAGGTTGATAATATCAGTGGTGGTGTCAAAGGTTGTCTTTTGAATACATGTCTCGTCACAGCTGGGAGGGCCCGTCATCATGTTATACTTTGCATAGTAGATAATATACTTTACAGTCGCCATTGTAGTGTTACAAGGTGATTGGTATTCAGGCATCTTGAGAGTTAACGTATTCGATGTGCGTTTGACCATTGACACTTTCATGTCAGCTGTATTCGAAGGTTTAAGGCACTCCATTTGTGGATATGGTTGATTGTTTGCTCCGTAGATCATCACATCATTCACCAATGTATTCTCCACGTAGATATTATTTCGCTTTTGGTTTAAATTTAGCATATGGAGTTTTTTATCAGACCAAAACACGTTACTTGAATCAGCAGAAATAGAAGTAATGTTGGATGTGACATGGTCTGTTAACACTTTGCATTTGCAGCCATCATTAGTTGAAATTATACGATTTGAAGACAAATATATCAATTGTGTATCGTATTTTAACGAACGATCAAGAGAAAATGTCCGTCCGGTGACTTTAGGACAATCACAACGACTTCTGGTGTCTATCATTTTGATTAAATGCTTTCCACTGACACTTGCTTTGTAAATTTGTCCTTCTTGTTTGATTTTGTTCCATTCTAACCAGTATAAAGCCTTTTCAAACGGTGAGACTTCAATTTTGTGATTACCTCTTGCAATTCTACTATTTTCATGTTTTTTACAATTCCTCGTTCGTATAAATTCAGATCCAGTTTAAAAACCGTACTGAATCCTTTGTTATAAACCAAATAATAAACACTTCTTTCTAACCAATCCACAGTCAAATGCACTAAATTCCCAGTGATTTCAACCATTCGTGAGAAATTCAACATTGCCAATTCATTGACATCATTAATCCAAAAGATTTTCTGCTCTGCGTACAAATAACCAATTTGTATTGGCGATCTACCTCCTTGGATCAATGTAATATTTGTAAATGTATCCATGTCTTTCAGGTAAATTGTATTTGCAGCAGCTACTAATATCTTTGGAATGTGTTTCTCTATCATGGTATCCACCACAATGCTTTCAGAAAAGGCTCCTTCACCGATTTCAGTAAATGCAGATACTTTAAACGTGTAATTGTTTGGTAACAGATTCTCAACCACCAGTTCTTTGACTGTAGCTTCAACAGTGAGATTTCCGGCAATAACTGTTGCAAAATTACCATTATCTTCTTCAGAGAACCACCAAATAATGTGGTACCCTCTTAATATTCCGTTGGTTACTTTCGGTGCGTCCCAACGATAAGTTACTTTCAACTGACTGGAATTTGATGAATGCTGATCATGTGTAACAAAAGCACGTGGATTACACGGTGCCTCTGGTACTGAAGGTGGCGAATGAAGTTTTATTTTCGTGTAGATTGATGCTCCCCAATAGGTAAACGCCTTGACTGAGATATGTAACTTTGTAAAGGGAGGAATTGAGTGCCAGTATTGTATTTGTGGAATTGTCGTTTTCTTCTATAAAAACAAACATAATATTAATGTGTTAATGATTGAGTAATTAATTAATATAGTTTTGTACCGTTGAATCATTCCTGGAAGCTGTATCAACTTTGATTTCGTAGAAAACCGCACCATAATTAACATTAGTCGTTTCTTCCCATTCAATGGTAAATAAATCCCAGGTGCCAACAACTTTAATAGAACTTCTATTGATTGCAACTGGTATGACAATTAGTTCAGTCCCATTATCTCTAAATGTACCTTTAATAATAAAAATTCATATAAATTTACCTTAAAAGTAACATTAAAAGTAAATTTACTCACTTGGCATTGATTGTAGTGCACTATCCTTCACATAAACTGTGTTTAAATTCAACAGATTCTTCCCACTAATACACGCTGTATTCCTACCCTCCAAATCACTAATCATCGCACTTTTATCATCCTGCAGCCAAATCAGTCTGTTATTGAAGTAACACAACGGCCCTGTCAAATTGGACACCCTTAATTTGTATTCAGTCACATTTCCTAAAGGGTTATCAGTGGTACCAGCCATAGGGGCTCGAAACAAATCCGAATGATCAGAACCACGCACAATCCAGTAAATATACTTGTGGTCTGGATCCAGCGTTAACCCCATGACATGCAGTCCCGAAAACATTTGCGACTCGTGATACTTGAAGTGATTTTCGCCATTTAACCGCGAGCACTCAAGCGTGTGCCCTGTCGACCAATATAAATAACCATTAATTGAATCGACGTGTAGTTCTTTTGCCAATGTATTTAGTTTAATATGTTCCTTTTGACTGCCGTTTAAATTTCCTCTGATGATCTGCAAATAGATTTAATTAGTTATTTTTTAAATAGTTAAAAATTATAATTTTCGTACCATTTGTTGTTTTGGATTGCACCAATACAACTTCTTTCCAATCCAGTCAATAGACACACTTCGCACTGAATCAATGTCACTCAAAGTGCCATTTTCTTGACTTGTCGTGTTGTACCAAATCAGTTGTGATGTATTAGTGACCAGGAAAAGTTTATCTTCATACCAAGCAATATCAGTAACATTCGCTCCGATGTTGGAACTACTATGAATAATAATTTCAATGTTTTCTCCTGTTACATCAGACTGAAGCAACCCTTCAGTACCAGACCACAAAATAGTAGCTGTAGTGTTATCCGGGTTGGATTTAAGAGTGCGTCCGACAAACTCTGTTGACCATGGACCATTCCCCGACACAGTATACGCTAAAGTTTTGATAATATATTCTGTGTCTTCATTCAATCCATGAATTGTATGCGTTGTAGAATTAATATCTCTCACATAACATGTATTATGCGTTGTCATATCTTTTATTGATATATCATAAGACCAATTCCTCCATGCTCCTTTTCCTTGCCAACCTAATATATGAGGTACCTGCCATGATATCCTCGCTGTATTTGTACCAAAAATAGCATCCACATTAATCGGTGGATTCAATGGTATGGGTGTTGATTGACTGCTTGTCAGATTAACTAATACTTGTGAATATGTATTAGATAACGATAGCGGATATGAGTTGTGAAAATAGTAATTATTATCAGGATGATGCTCTTCGAAATACACTTCAACACCGTTGGTCCAGTACAAGATATCATTTGCGGTCGCCAGCGAGAGAACTTTTTCAAATCGCGGTCGCGTCGCTTTCGGCCGCATGTTCATCACTTCTTTCCCATCGAACGAAATCGATATCACTGTGTTTTTATTCTGATGCGCGACGAGTATTTTAAAGTCTTCGTGGTCAACCGTGAATGCTCCGAGGTTTTTTTCACTGGTGATCTTGAAAGGTTTCACTTCATGTTTAACGCCATTGCTTACATCGGCAAGATCAAGTCGGTATATTCCACTTGCCATTCCCCAGAAAAGGTAACCATTATATGGATCAACTTCAAAATGTGTTGGTTTATGCAACAATCCGGCAATTGCGATTGTAAGTTCACCACCAGTCAGGTTACAACGAGCAATCTGCCATGCAAGTTTACCATCTTGACGGGAAACTTCACCGAGTATATACAAATGTTCATTGAGCCAATCCATTGATAGATCTAATGGTAAAAAATCCATCTGCGCGGCTGAGAGTATTTTGGTTTTACTTCTATGATTTGAGTATTTATGCAGGGGCATACGGAATATATTCCGGTCTGAGTCGGAGACGAATAGTAATTTTTTACTGACATGAATGGCCACACCTAAATTAATTAATTAAAATTAGTTTATTTAAAAAAAATATGTTATTTTGGTATACCCATAATGAATGCGTTGTTAGTATTATAGAGTATCACAGGTTCATCAATCATGTCCGTGCCTTGCTCAATGACAACATGATTCGCACCTAATATCAATATTGGTTTCTCCGAATGTTTAGCTGCGCCAAAAAATTTTTAAATAATTTTTTTTAATAAAAATTTCATAAAACCAGTTTTGGTACCTTTTGGTTGTTTTGGTGTGGCAACTGTAACAATTGCAGGTGGTCCAGGTCCTATCCCGTTTCGCATGCTAATAGAAACAGTGTAGTTACAATTCGGATTGAGGTTTTTGCACATAAAAAATTTCGTCTCCGCTGGTAAATCCTACCAAAATTTAAACACACAAAAAAACAAAATTAAATTGCATCCTAGCAAAACATCCTGTGATGAAAATAAAAAGCAGAGGTGCATGCGGAAGTTTGTCAGTATAAACACAGAACGTTAGCAAACAAACATGAAGATCACAAGGAATAAATAAATCAGTGCAACCAAAGATACCAAGGGTGCATAAAAATAATATTTATCAGAATATAAAAAACCAGAGGCACACCTTAAGTGCCGAGTATCCGTTGGGTTGATTATCTGTAATGCGGAGCACATAGGAAAGGAGAGGACCGTGCGGAAATGGACCAGGTTCCCAGCTGACGGTGATGCGCGTTGAATCAACGGGGACGGCACGTACTTTACTCGGCGGGAAGCAGGTACCCCTTCAGGTAGGGTACTGATAACCACACTGGGTGGTGAGACAATTGGCTCCGTGCGCTCAGTCAATAACAGGACAACTCTAAACTATATCCAAAATAAAATTAAAGCTTTTACTTAACCAACTCTTCAAAATCATCAAAAGACATCAAAACTTACTCTATATTTAGTATACGGTTCTAATTTATCAACAAATACTGTATCTTGTGCACCCCAGCTCTGATTGCGGCAGTATTGCCAGGCATCTTCACGCTCCTCGTACTGCAGGAAATACTTTAGTCTAGCGTCGCGTGCAAGCGGGAAATTCCACTCCAGACGCAGGGACGTCGCCGTCAGGCTGTCCGCCACCAACGCCGGCGCCGGCAGGTCGCCCAACCGTGCCTGCAACTCCATGCCGTACATGGAGATTGCGTCGTTGCAGCCGAGAATGCAGTACAAAGTCTTCGGCACGATGGTCGTGGTGACGTTCTACAAGTGCATACATATACCAAATAGAGAAATTAATCACCACCGCACGAAAAACCGTTGATATATGAAATAGAGATGCTATAAATGTTATCGTTGACCAATGACTTATTCACTCTTCATTAGATAACTCGCATAAATTAAATTGAAAACATAACGCATTAATTGAATATTTTTGTTTCGAAGTGACTTAATCAACATACTCATGCGCATCAGTCATAAAACACTTACGCATGCTTTCTCGCACGACGTCTCCACGGCTGATTTCCACAAATTACAGCCCTCCTCGCACTGAAAACAAGCAAATAAAATAAAAATTAATCAAATGTTTGCCGGAAATTCTAATTTAACGTTTTTAACGGAATTAAACGAAAAGTTCATCCAACGAAAGTTCAATAGTTGTTTACGCATTGGTAAAACGCATCTCATAAATGTCATAATGCGCCGCTGCTCATTACAATAAATTATTAATTACGATAAATTGAATAATTGTAAACGGCACTTAAACGCGTGCATGTAAATGAAGTCGTGCCCGAGGCCGCGTGTCGTGGGAATAATGCCCCGGGCGCATAAGTACCAACGTCCGACGAGCTTTGTTTCGCCTTTTGCGAAGCCGTACGCACAACAATTGTGACTTCCTGCATCCGACGGGCGCGCACCGCGCGACACGAACTCGTTTTCATTAAGCTCGCGCTATTGCTTTGAAACCGCCGAACACAAAGATGCTCTTAAATATTTACACATCTAGAAATCGTCTGGTTTACACCTTTTTGTCCCTTGACAATTTGAACTAATGGTACTAATATTTCTATTTGAGTTATGCGTTCGCACTTATTTCCTATGTGCACCACGTGTTGTTTTATGGACATTTACGTGAGTCAGTTTCATTTTTGACATTTTGTGAGGTATGTAGATAAAATAACAATTTTAGTGGGTTATTATATTACTCTCGTAACATTTACCTAACCAAAATTTTAAATATCAGGTATTTTGGGTTGCAGAATTTCATATTTTAAGTCAATAGAATCAATTTTCGCATATTTGTAGCAATTTGTTGGTTGCTAACGAATTATTTATCGAAATGTTGTTTACGGACACACACATTTACGTTTACGTTTACGTTTTATGTTGGTGATACTCAAAATGCTCCAAAAAATCGCCGAATAAATCAACTTTGAACAGTGATAGTGTATGCATGCACTGCACAAACGTAGAATTTAATGTGATTAACTTGCACGCGAAAGCTGAAGGCCAAGAGAATATTGACGACAGAGCATAACATGGATATAATACCTATTCGCATTTAATAATAGTATTATCTCGCATTGTAATCATTATAATGACGCCGAATGTATTTGTATTCTTATTGACTACTATAGGATGTAGCTAATGATGAATAATGGTTGATGCTGTGGTAGTTATATGTCGCATTGTTGCACAACCACAACACGTTTGTCGTCGAGATGATGGTATTGCAATATTTCTAACGGACATCAACAACGGTGGGGCTGTTATGCAGTAGTAATCAATTTTAATTTGCTAGGAATATTAATTTAAATTAATCTATTGCGTGTTATGTATTGTGTTGTGGGTGTTGGGTGATTTTGCTTTGTGAAACTGGACGTAAACAAAAACATGACTTTTCAGAATGGTGTAAATCAATCATTGCCTTCATAAGTGGCAAATGGGGCGCCAGACACCCTTCAGACTGATGGTATCTTGTATCTTGTCATGTTAAGCTCTTGACTTTGACTTTTTTCAAAATTCCAGACCTGTTGAGTTTAAAAATTCCAGAAGCAAAGTAAAAACTCAAGAATTTTAATCTAGGGTAATTATGATAGCAAGGAAACGATAAAAATGCATTAGACATGAACACTCAGCACTAATCGTACGAACAGATCATCCTTTGTTGTTATAATACTAAAATGATTCGATCAGATGCGACCCGGGTCAAAATAGCAAACTTGCGATTTGATAAATTTGTAAATTACGATCGAATTGTGTCTTTTATTGCTCACAAACATGAACAGATCACCAAACTGCGCGCGAAATATGTTGATACATTACATTTAATGTGCAATCAAGCGCGTGTTATGTAAAACCAATTAACGACGCTTTTCAATTCGATTTCATAAACGTTGTTACAACTAATCACAAAGCAAACCTTGTTAAACGAGTTAAAGAATGAAATAAATTGAAAAATCTCATGGTTATTTGAACACTATGAATATATTTCGGTTTGATGATCTTCCCTAATGTGTAAACGTCAGTGTTTAGCGCTCGCACAATGAAAATCGCTCTTTAAGTGACTTAATTGATTAACGAGCAGCAGTGTGCGCGCATTTGGGGTGTCTAAACATGTAAAAAGGGGCGCTATTTGAATGCGGCACTCGATGGATGGAACAACCTGACTAGTGTTTACATTTCGGCGCTCGGAAAGTCGGCGCTGCTGATTAGTGTTGTGCCCGAATGCGACTTAATGAGGAAACGGGGAATTAGGCAGCGCGTCGTCTGTTTTGTCTCACTTAAAAATTGTGTCGAACCTGTCTGACAACGTCTGCAACTAAACTTTAAAATAAATATTTACTTTTTATTATAAATAAAATTTTAATATGCAAAAGCACACTTTGCAGATCTTAAAATAGCGTTCAGGAATATAACACAGACGCAGAATTTAATTGGCTTAAACGTTTCGTACTTGAGACACATTCATTAATTCGCTAATAAAAGAGAATCAATTTCAATTCGAATGCATTCAATCAAATCTCATGGAATAGAATCGTGTGGCCAACAAACTAGAAACTAGGTTATTTCAATAAGTGAAAATATGTTGAACATACGCATTACTTTTAATTAGTAAAAATCACAATCACGTAGGCTGTACTCGTAGGTAGTAGGATGAGGTGTAACGTTATGAATGAGATTTTATTTTATTTTTCGAGCGAGCGGACAGGAAACGGATTTCTGCTCTATGTGGCACCATCAATGAACTGAACACAAAGTAAAACGCAATACACAACTTAAATTTTCCGATTTTTGAGTGAATTTCATATTGAAAATTTATTTTAAGAGTATCTTTGTTGCCAGTCGCTTCTTGTAGACATTTACAGCAAGACGTAATTCAATTTCAGTATGCGTTTGCTTTTTAGCGCCCACTTAATACGAGCACGCACATGCCATTTGCGTCCACCTCTGCATCCATTAGAACACATTATCAATTTACACAATGCACGCTCGAGTGTGCTCTGCGCCTTTTGCGGCACTTATAAAATTCCTTTCGCTTTAGGCACGCTCTCGTGCTCTCATCGTAGGTACCATAAAATAAAAATACATCGCTATACAAAAAATAACTTGAAAAACGTCTCTAAATGACAAATTTTTGCAAAGTGAAACAAATAAACGACATAACATCTTTATAGTTGAAGATTAGTGTAACGTTTTACAACTTGTTAGTTGTTAAGGATACAATATGATGAATATTAATGGCACACGCCGCCATCATTTATTAATTTAAATGTAACTTACTTTTTGATCGCAGAACGTTTGATCCTCGCATTGCGTAAGGTCCGTGTTCGTCTGCAAGTAAAGAAAATACGTTAGAACCACAAACTGAGACGGTCATTACATAATACTCATAAAAAACCGGATATAAGCTTAAGGGATGCCGTAATTACAGGTGCATTTCCTGTTCTACCTGTTGCACGCATGCTTTTACAACTCCGCATTCCTCCACTCTTTACAACCATCAATTAAGCGCTCGAAAACATGAAATAAAGATTGATTGATCTGAACTTCAAGTCGAAAGTTCTTTACGGTTAGTCTTGACTGTTGACTTTGTGTGAGAGGCGAATAAAACAACGATAGAGTGAATTCGAAGCACGAATCATAAATTATAGAAGGGTAATAAAAGCAAAAGATAGGAAATAATAATAAGTGATAATGATAAGCACGCAGCGCGGCGCTTATCGACGCGTCTGAAGCTGGCAAGATGTTATTAATAACTTTTCGGTCATTGGTCATCGGTCATCCTCGTTGCGCGCATGATTATTTCACGCGGGAAGACGCTTGTTTTCAATTTGGATGTGAATAAAAATCTCGTCCGAAATGAATTGCGCTTATTAATTAACACATATTTAGAGCGCGCCATCTTTGTCTCTTGATAGCTTCGTGCCACACACATTACACGATTGCAAAATCGATGTAAACAAACAGTATGGAGAGTAGGCCTAGTGCGTCAGATTAGAATGTATGTAAGACTTCATTCATAGACTTATTTTATTCAAATATAGATTTTTCAGTCTGTAGGTTTATGAAATATTTGATTTGGACATAGTTTTAGGCACCTGACACCCTTTTATTGTTTGCTTAACACTCGAGTGATTTTTGGAATGAGTATGCACTTCCTTTGAAAAAATGGGCAGGTATACAAGTGACCAACCCTTCCCACCCAATCTTCATGCGTGAAATTAGTTCCTTCTTTTATAAAATCACCACTTGAGTGCTTTCCTAATGCAACGGACTTCCTAGTGGACTGTCCAGAGTATTAACAGCAGAGTTTCACATAAATTTAGCGTAAATATTATGAAAACTGTTGTTGGGGTGTTTTTTTGCATTTATTAACTACTGTTTTACACATTCTGTGTTTATATCCATGCCCATGAAGTTAATACATGTGGGAAAATAAGTCAAGTGAATCGTCATGAATATTTATATTATGTTCGTGTCTATACACACATCGAAAGTGCTTTTTTATTACCGCTTGTTGCACATGCGTTTGTGTGAAAACCCCCGTTTTACTATACGCGTAGAAAATGGCAATTGCATGAGTGATAGCATATCGTACTTCACATACGTCGATAACAATTAACGAGTTCAACTCAACTTTACAAGGAGAAGGTGAAATAATCATATATTTTTATATTCTCATAATGTTTCATTTTCCTTGAATAAAGTGTGCTCATATTCACTCATTGAAGAAGTCAGTCATGTACTAGAGATGAAATAAAAGGGCCTACATTAATGAATTACAATGCACATGGCTCTTAATTACGAACTGCACATGTCCAAACTTATTAAACGTATGAACGATTAACTACGAACTTGAACCGGCGATCTACGCTCACAAATTTCGTCGCAACATGCACGAAATATTACGTTCTCGATTTTTTTTTGTTATTGCCGTTGACTACAGTGGTTCAAACCGTCGGTATTCAAGCAATGCACTTGTTGTGACAGCAATTAATTATAAATCTGAAGGCGCAATCAAAACATTTTTTACTTACAAGAAATAAATTCAAACTCACACTTGTACGACACTTGTTGACGCACAATTCGGCGATATTCAGGTCCCATAATTGCGAATGCGACGATTTCGCTGTCGCGATGTTGATCAAATGCAGGATAACTACAAATGCGACCAGCGCTCCTTTGCAGGATGCGTGCATTTTTACCAGGAACTATTTGTCATGCACCAAGCATCATTGTCCGCACAATTTTGCACAATTGTGTTTAAAAAGTTTGCACATGTTATCAGAACATACACGATGCACTTAGAAAATGTATTGCGCTCGCGATACGGAAAGCTTGCGAGCGAAGCTGAAATTGTTTTTATGCGCGCAGCGTCGTGCCGCGGTAAACACTGAACGGTTGCGCTCTTTCGGTTTTCAAATTGAGCGCGCCCGTCGCACCAAATCGTCCCACCCACCACTTTTCGAATGATGCGCTAATGATTGCTTCCGTTCATCACGTCGCTGATATAATGTGCATGGCGTGCTCAGCCGGACCAAACCACAGTCAATAAAAGTTTCAGTAACTTTTTTGTCGACACGTAGTCTTAATTGCCAGAGGTCTCAATTTTTTACCGAGAATTATCAATTATTTTCCACCCTCATGTACATATATAATTATCACATTAAATTCTTGATGAATTAATTATTCTAAATTATCCCAACATGAATTAGTTAAATAAACTTTATTATGAATAATATTTTTTTGCAACATTCGCAATGTTAAAATAGATTATTACCTCAAAACCAATCTCTATACAAATCAGTACTGTGTCCAAACTAAATTACAAGACGGGTGCAGTCAGCTCCTCCAAAATAGCATCGGTATCAATGGTAGAGGAGTCCAGTTTTGAATTGCACACGACACTAGTCACCATCGCCGTAAAGAAATTCAAATGGTTCGGGTTCTCCGAATAGCGCTCGTATTGCTCCAACGAATCATGCAACTTGAGAAGCAAACTTCCATAGTTAGCTTTTACTACATCCAAGATTTGTTCCTCGGACGGAGTTGACAAGTGTTGCGACGCAAGCCATTCTTTAATTTTCGGCTCAAAGTGTTTACTAATCGCTCGGATATTAATCAAACTATTGTTGAGTTTCTGTGCGTTCTCTTTGAACTCATTATCCATTGTCTCATATCTCAAACACATCGCGTCTAAATTAGTGAAAATATCGGAATTCCGGATCAATTCATAGTAAAGTTCATCGTAGCTGCCAGGCGTTGGCAAAAATGTATCACCGTAAGTAATGAAAAAGTTCAAAATATTGACAATGCGTAGACAAAGATCAAAAATGTTCATTTTTTTCGTTAGCGTGCTTTCATTTTGAATGAGATACTTAATAAGCGACGTGAGGCTTTCCCACAAATCAATCCATTTGTAATTTATCCGCACGCGACAACGTTTTTGGTATACTAAAAGCCTGTGGATTATACCGATTGCTAACATGTATAACTCTAAAGGCAGTTTCTTCATTTTGTGGCTGACGATGAATTCCACAAGCAAATCTAGACATAAATATCAAAATTACAGCGGTAAACGTTTAAATATATTATACTATACCTAGTAAGATAGCAACAAGTGGCTGTGGTGATGGGGCCTTTGTATTAGGTTTCTGATGTCGCATCGGCATTCTGTGCAGTTGTACTTTGAAAGTAAGACTTACATCATGCATCAATGAATTTGCATACTGATCTTCAGCAATGCAACTCAAAATGATAAAACACAACTTGACTGTATTAGTACCGGAATCTGTCTTTGTATCTTGCATCACAATGGAGCTACACATTAAATAATTTTAATTTTTACCTATTTAAAACCTTTGACATTTTGATAACTTACCAATACTGGAAGAACGTGACCAATAAATTCGATGGTTGCGCATTTACATCAATAACAGGCACGCTAGACAAATCAGGCGTTGGCCCTGAATTCAAAGTATTGCTCGGCGATGGCGGCGAACTTGTATCAGTCTGCATTTGGGCCAACGTCGTTATAAAGTTACGATTTAAATGAATCGCTTCGTACAACGCAAGTAATAAAGCATTATTTGCCTTGATCTTCTGATTTCGCATGCCTTCCTCTTCAGAAATAAACATACTACCTACGCGAGTTGTAAACGTCGACAGAGTTGACAACCAGGAAGAATTTTGTGTCTCAGCTTGTTGATTAACAAACTGTTTACAGAATTCTGTCAGTGATGCAGTGATCACTTGCCCATAACCATTCAGTGCTAATTCGTCATCAATAATTGACAATTTGACAATGTATGGATTTGCAGACTCATGTTTTCTGTAATTCACAAGTAAGGTTAATAAGAGGACAACATCATGACCATGAGTTTGTCTCTGTGTAGCTTCGCAGAGCAACTGAATTAAACTTTCAAACAAAGGTGCCATCATGATGTACTCAATGAGAGTATTTTGGTTAACATTCTCAGTACCAGTGACAAATACCAAGAGTAGTTTTAGGCAGAGACCTTTTAGACTGTCAGGATATTCACCTAGAATAAAAAAGTAGATTCAAATATTAAAATCTGATGATTTTATCATTGTTATTAATTACCAGCCAAAAAGAATTGACAATGATTAAGTAGTTTCTGCATCTTTTCCTCTGCATTTTGAACTCCCATCAACAAGCTGATTACATCAAACCCTGGCTCACTGCTAGTTTTCTTATAGATGGAGTGTACCAATACACATAGTGTCTGCATGGCAATCACAATCCTGATGTGCTTCTCATGGCTGAGTGATTCAATGCACTGAATGAATAAAGCATTGATGTTTTCTTTGGCAATTGTAAGCTGCTCTGGTGTTAATCGTGTTAGTTCTGTTTCCAGGTGCCATAATTTCGGCTTGATCAGGAACAATTCATCCCAAAACGTTGGGTTATTCTTGGCCAATTCCTCTCCCTTTAGTAACGATTCGTATATTTGCACCACTTTGCCCTTTAGCTGCTTTTTTCGACCAGGAACCACTCCTTTTCCTTGTATTCATCGTTGCAGGTTAGGACTTTGACGCGATGTTAAAGTGCAAACATGTACGTATTTTCCGTAGTACACTTCATAGGTTTTTTGCGTTGCGTAGGTGTTACTGGACTTCGATGATACTCGTACCTTGTTGTAATACCTAAATCTTGCTGTGTAGCACAAATCGAACTTAACTTTAAAGTTTGTTTACATTTGATGAACTGAACTATCATGTGTCAAACGAGAGATGTACAAAAATATATCTCAGTGTGAGGAATGAATTTATTTTTATAAATATTTTTTATCTTAATAAAACAACTCGCTATGTGGAAGTGGTTAATTATTATCTTGAGGATAATATGAATTAAATTTTATTTAACAACAGCAGGCCAGTGATTAACGTTAGTAAAATAAATGTTCTACAGATGGCGCGACATGCATCAAAATGAGAATAAGCAAGTTATTCATACATGTTGAAATTCCACTTTAAACTTTTATGGAGATAAGTATTTCAAGTAAACAACCTTGATCATGAAATCATTCTCTCTCTCTTTTCGCTGCGTAAACAAACAACATTTTAAAACTTTGTAAAAATACTCAATTTATTAAAAATCAATTTCTCTTTATTGTTTGTTCTGCAATATACATTAATTTATTAATATTTTCCGTAAGAAGGCCTTCCACCTCGCCGTGCACTACATTTCGTTGAACTGACAGCTGCGTCAACTGAATTCATCCAAATTCGGAAATTAACTTCATCATAATTCAAGCTACTGTATAAAAATATTGGCATGTTATTCGTCAACAAAATCACATCGTCTTTGTAGACTTTTAAGTCACATGGATAAATCATTTTCTGATCATTTTTCTGAACAATGTCAAAGTTATCGGGAGTAAACGCTTTGTTTGTATTCCAGCATCCAAGAGCATTCTGATTGACCAAACTCATAAAAGCACTCCGGTTGGTTTATGCAAATCAGTTGCTGACGTTTGAGCAAGATCCCCACGATGTCCCAAGTCCTACAAATAAAAACCAATTAATTTAAGTTTATATTAAAATTACGGAACATTACAATAAAGTCATTCTCATGATATGAACGTGTAGCCCTCGTTTGATTTTTCAAAACGTCCGTAGACACTTTGTACATGTGAACGCCAGCCATAGAATGAAAGAACATATCCCGATAGCCATCTTGTTTAATCCCAGATAACGCAACACTGAAGACTCCATCATTCCATTGGAATTTTTGACCGCCAATATTAAATTCTCCTGCTGAGGGTTCCAGGTAGAAATAGTTGTGATTTACTCTCCAGGAGTTATTATCTTTGAGACTATAAATAATCAAGCCATATCCTGCTAAATCAGGCATGTAGGCATACGCATTGTCGCAGGTATCAGCAGTCACATCAACAGTAATCAACGCCAAAATCGTGGGTGGACGAAGGTCGGAATCTTTCAATGTGTAACGGTGGATTAATTTGTCGGTTTTTAAGTCGTAAATTACAATTGAATGTGGTTGAATATCAGTGCGATTGCCTAAACAAATTGAATTTTAATATTGTTATAATATATTTATAGTTATAGTAGTTATGTATTACCTGGAATTTCAATTATGCCTGTATCTATTGCCCATAATCTATCACAAGCATCAATTGCAACTCGATAGATAGAAACCAATCTCTCATGTGCGGGTGCATCTAGTTGATTCGCCTTCCAGTTTGGATACGGGGTTAATGGTACGTTATGTCTACTGGTACTACTCATTGAGACATAATTGAGGGTTGCTGGCACACCACCCCTGCGTCTTGGCACCGTTATGAATAATTTATCCTGCCAACGGTTTGCACCCATTGGAATGTTGTTTTCTATAAATATTAATAACATATTTACTTTGTAATATCAGAAACTAGTTGATTTTGTAATATTTCTGATTTATAACATTATTTTTATCTAAACATCTTTACTCATGGTCGCCGCAAGCAGACAATAATTACATGTATGTTGTGTAATACTCAAATACTTGTTTTTTTTATTGTTATTATTGGTTTACCAGAACGGTGATTAACATCTCAATATAAAATAATATTCGTAGAAGTGTTAAAAAATCATAGTTTTTAAAATGAAAAAATAGTCATAAATTAGTATCGAAGTGCAAATTAATTGACGTATGATATAATACTTGTTGATAAGTAAAAAACGTTAGCAATAAAACTTTGATAACTTGTTCCCTTTTTTACTAATCAGTATTAACCTATTTGCATCTAACACTGATAAACATTATAATATTCAAACGATGTAAACACATTTAATACTTTTGTTTTAAAATAAAATTTGACTTGTACCAATAGTAAATACAATATAAAATTGCAAAGAACCTAGAACACTTCTTTATTATAGAAAACAACAATTTTTCTTTCGAGAATAGAAAAAAAATGTCCGAAATAAATTTATAAGTGCCTATTTTTTTATTCAAAACTAAGCGGGCACAGTCAAGAGAAAAATCCAAGTATAAATTTATAATATTTTAATTTTTAAAAGAAATTACTTACGATAAACGTAATCAACATCCTTAAAATCCTCTTTATCTCCACTTGAAGGACTAGCTGTTGTAGTAGATGTAGTAGTTTTCATATTCTGACTATGTTCGGTATTTACATTACCAGGAAATGCAAAATCCGTCCCATGAATGACAACACCACCCTGACCATAACTGCCATACGTTGTAGGCACATAAGGTTTGTATCCTCTGCCAAAACCAGATCTGGATGGTGTAGGCCATACATAATTAATCCGTGTCCAAGTAAATTCTTCATTCAACCCAGCGCAAGAAGCGCTCACCACGAGAGAGACTAATAGAAACAACTGCGAATACATCCCGACGATCAACTACTCACTGACCAAAGTGATGTATCGACTGGCACTAAATGCTTAAACGTTTAACACGCCTGCTAATACTCGTAAAAATTGAAATGCGCACGCGAGTTGACCGTCAAGTATGTTTATCTTAGATCACCGTTGAAGTGACCACTGGAGGTAAAATCCACTTGGTAGATGTAAATAATGTCATTAGCGTGCAAATAAACAAAGTTGGCAATACTTAATGTAATTAAACAGGTAAGTAATCGCTGGTTGACATCTGGTGCGGAGACAGTGAATGCCAATTTTATTAAAGCGACCTTAACCAATTTTTAAAATTTTGCGTTAATAAATGTAATTGCGCTGTGCAGAAAGTAGTAGAGTGGAAATGTTTAATTCAAGTTTAACACGCGCAAATTCAAATTGCCAATGACCTTGCTCGGTTGCAACAGACACACGTTGAAAGAAATTGAATAATTGAACATAGAATGCACTTATTTATTGGATAAAAGCTCAACTAATAAATAAACCTAAAAATATTTAATGTAAAGTTTATATATTCAATAATAACTATATTTTTTCATCAGCAAAACATTAATTCTACTTTTATAATAAAATCTTCGTGACTGCCTTTATTAAATGTTCAATGACATTGAATATAACGTTTTTCCCATGTCATAAATTACTTGACCGAAAAATTATTCGCGCATAAAGCAAATACTTGCTAATTTTAAAAATATCTTTAAAAATATTTGATGCTATTCAGTAATTGACACTTGATGCTTCAACCGGTACTAAATAATAGACGCCATTATGATTTACAAACATTCGTGTTCGTGTTTACACAACTTCCTTCGGCGAATCGCGCAGTCATAATCAACTAAATGTGGATTTATGTGCTTCACTCAGCGACATATAATGACAACACAATTCAGTAATTACACGAGATGAGCAGGGACTTTAACTAGCGGTCACCATCAGGTGGGGATTTCGGTTTATATAACCGACCTCTGTCGATACACTTTAGTTCCATTCTTTCTGCTGTGTTTGTGTTATATTTTCGCCAACAATGAAGAGTATTCTATTGATTTGCGCAAGTATGTTGTGTTCAGTGTTTAAACATGCTAGAATTGCGATTGACGCAAATGCGGAATTAACGTGCCGTTGCAAATTAATACTCCTCATAAATATACAAACGTCAAATTGCTTTTATTTGGTTTAACAATAGATAACAACAAGTACTTATGAATAATATAAAGTTTATGATGTCACGTGTGAACTAAACCGATTAGGAACATTTTCCGACAATAATTTCAATAATATCGTACAAAACAAACAATTTTTATTACTTTTAGTTGGCTTGCTGGCATTCGCATCGGCGTCGCCAGCAAAGGGCTCCACGAAAGCCGCGTTGAAAGCCAAACCATGCTTGAAACCCTGCCCGGAGTCATACATCCCCGTTTGCGGAGGTGATGATGTTGCCAAGCCCATCACTTTCGGCAACGAATGCGTCCTGACTAATTACAATTGTGAGCAGGACAAGCGTAAGTCGATTTTCTTTACACATTGTAAATATGAAGAAGTTTTTTTCTTAAATTAAAATGTGAATATTTTTGTTTTAGAATTCAAAATTCTTTCCCAGGGCGAATGCCCCGGCGGTGCAAGCGTTCGCCTGTCGTAATATCACAACTAATTAATATTAAGGATTAAATGAAGAGTTAATGTTAGTCGTCTGAGCACAAGTCCAAATCATCTACTTTTTTATAACCTGCAAACAATAAAAGGCATTAAATTTAAGTACAAATTTCAAGTTTATTTCAAGTGATACCTTTGGTATGATTTTTGCAGTTCGCCAAACTCATTTTGCAGTCATTGGCAAAATATTGATAAGAACCATCGACATCAATTGCACAAACAGGGCCTTTTATGTGAACACATCCAAAATCACACCGGGTGCTTCCATTATTAATAAGAGCAATAAAAACTGTCAATAAAAGAAGTAATTTTTAATTTTTGTTTAGTTTACGTTCTCATTTAGTTCAGATTCCATTTTAGGATTTAATTTTTACTTTTTTTAAATTTAATTTAAAATTATAGCAAAAAATAATAAATAAATAATTAAGAAAAATGATTATTCTATATTTTTCTTGGCTTACCTAAGAACATAAATGCAATAGCAGTCTTCATGGTAAATATTTGAGGAATTTCTCAGTTATAGGAACTGATACAACTTGCGCCGTGTGTAATTGCGAGTGAATGTTACACTTGACTAATTCGCTTTGGTGTAACACAGGCTTTTATAAGCTAACGGCGTGGAGGTGTTAACCGATAAGTGTTTTTTACCTTTGATGAAGGTTATTCTAATGCGAATACAAATTGCCTACCCAAAAACTGAACTAAAATAGAAGTGATAAACGGTATGGCGTGTCTTGCAATACGTTGGTAATTTGCTTATCATATTTTCACAAGCGTCAAAATTATTAAACGTTGCAAATACAATTTTGAACAACAATATCTATCGACATGTATTTATTTTTTTCGCATAAAACTGTCTGCTTATGCATACTTGTAATATGTTGCTATCTAATCATAGGTAGGTATATTGGTAAAACCAGTTTATTTTTCTAAATAATTTTGCTCAAAATTACAATTTTTTGAGTAATAACTTCATGGAGTTATTATAAAATACAATCAAGTTAATTGGTAGTTTTTTTGTTGGTTTGAATTAACATCTTCCTTTTTTAAATGGCACAAATTTAAAAGAATAAATTTTATAATTTAGTAAATTTATAAAAATTAAATTAAAATATACTTACTTCTGCTCATAGGCATGGGACAGTTCTCCATTGCCATCAAACATGGATTGCGGTACAATCTCTTCTCCCCAGCGTCATTTTGGCCACAAATTGGATCATACTGTTGAGTGCAAGCAGTGGGACACACTGCTGCACCAAAACTCAGCATTGCTGCAAATATAACTGCAAAATACATAATTAAATTAATAAATTAATAAATAATTTCATACAATTTAAGTTATATCATACCTAAGGCGAAAAGTAATGACAGTGACCTCATCGTTCCTCTTTTCCAATGACACTAAATGACACTTTGGAATATTTTTGTCTTTATATAACTATGCAAACGATTAGGTAACCATTATCATAAATAACAAGCAGTTAACAACATTTAATAGTAGTTGTTTATTCTCATTTTAAAGTAATTAAATTATGATGTTAATAAGTATCTCCCATTAACCAGTTTCAAAATCGGTTGTTATTGTTGTTTATATAATTAATTTTTGATAACAGTAAATTTAAAGCAAACAAGTTTTATGCTAATGTAAGTTGATACTAGATAATACCTAAACAAGTCCATTGTCAAGTTGTTATCGAACATATTTGATTTCTCAACATATGACGGCCGGGTTAAGGAGGAATTCTGTAAAATCGAAACATTTAATATGTATTAACCATGCTTTGAATAATAAAAACTTACTGTTATGAGGATATTGGCAGTTATGCATGTCTAATACGCATTCACTTCCGAATGAACGTATTTCACCCCAAGCGTTCTGACCACAGACTGGTTTAAGTATCATTGAACAGTATCCATTACATTGTGCGTAGGATACATCCGCTTGCGTCAGGACAACTGCAAAATTTTAAAATATGAAATTTAATTTTAAAAAATCAATTAATAATTGTTACTACCCAGCGACTATGTTTTTATTTTATGTTTTACCTACCGCAAGCGATCAATACTACAGTGATAAGCTTCATTTTGATTGAGTTTATTTACGAGTATGAGTAAATTGTTTGTGGATGCTGGGACCTTTATATATCAAAAAATGAAGGTGATAAACTACACGGAAATAAACTCAAAGAAACAATTAACTTATTGCCCTTTGTTAAAAATGGATGATATACAGGTGTCATTGAATTTTAATTAAAACTTACGCAAAATAAAAGTATTTTACTAGTAAAATTATGATATTTATTATGATTGGATATGTAATCGGATAACAAATTTTAAATTATTACTCCATTGTTTCTGGTTCCAGTAAATTTGAACTTGCACATGCGCAGAATTAATAGGTGCTCATATTTTTTTTATATTTGACTCTGTATTTACAAGCACACTAAAATTAGATGTTATTGTGAGTTTGTTAGCACATATTTATTATGATAGTACAATTCTACGCAGTACAATTTGTGTTTTGTGCGTTACAGTGACAACAGATAAAACATTTGCATTAATCAATCTAAAAACAAAAAAAATAAAAAATCTCGCGCATGGCTATACAAGTAAATCATCCCTTATGTCAAATTAAAAAAAAAAAAGTTTTGGTAATGTCTTCTAATTGTATCGCAATAATATTTAATTAGGCAAATTCATGTGCAAACGTGTTTTTATTTTTAAATTTGGAGTAAGTAATACTCGTACTTATTAACTAGTTCTGCAGTTGTTTTTGTCACTATAATTAATTTTGGATAACAGTTAATTTAAAACAAACACGTTTTATTCAATTATGTATTAGGTAACATCTAAATAAGTCCTTTGTTGTTATCAAACATATTTGAGTTAATCACAGTTTGCGGTCGATGTGATCAAGAATACTGTAAAATAGAAAAATTAAACATGTATTAAACAAGCTTTGTATAATAAAAACTTACGTTCCTTAGGATTTTCGCAGTTATGAGTATTTAAATCGCATTGATTTGGAAATCTACGAAATTCGCCCTGAGCGTTCTCAGCACAGACAGGAGAATTAGGTACTGGACAGGGTCCACCACATTGAGCGTATGTTAAATCCGCGTGCATCATGACAACTGAAATATTTTAAAACATGCAATCAAATTTTAAAAACACAGTTAATAATTGAAACTATCCAAAGACTGTGTATTTAGTGTTTTACTTACCGCAAGCTACCAATATAACAGTGATAATCTTCATTGTGTTGGATTATATTTATGAGTAAATTGTTTGTGGATGCTGGGATCTTTATATATCAAAATTGAAGGTGATAAACTATATGAAAATAAACTGAGGTGATATTGCAATTAATTTATTGTCTTTTATAATTAATTTAATATTAAATCAATTTTTAATGACAATTAATTTAAACCAAACACATTTTATGTTAAAGTAGATAGGTATTCAATAAAGTCTCACTTGAATCAATCACATTTTGCATTTTGTGCAACAGTGAATTCTGTAAATATGAAACATCTTTATCAAAGACGTTATGCGTAATAAAAACTTAGGTACTTTGACTAAGATTTCTGCAATTATGCAATTTCTGCAATCATCATCATTTGAGAATCGACGAGATTCGTCCTGGACGTTTAATTAATTTTAATAATCAAAAGTCCGGATCTCATACTTGTATCATTCAGAGATGGCACTAGCATGAACTAAAAATCATAAAATATAATTGTATTGTTTATTTATATTTTTATCGGCAAACGTGGGCATTCGGCATGAGAATTGTGTTTGTTTTTGAACACAATATACACTTTCTTATCGCATTCCGGTATTTCGTTGTTGCCTTCTTCTCACGTCGCACGTTGCCGCATCAGTTCGCGTGCAACCGACGCGCTGCCGGCTTTGCGCATCTCTTGCAATTCGTACACAAGGTCGTATGCCATCGACGCGCCGGCTTTGCGCACCTCTTGCTTTCTTATCAGTAACTATCGCGTCGTTGCCTGCTCGGCTACGGCTTGCACTAGCCGCGAATAGTGGCCAGTTTCGCGTCGGTCTCTGATTGATCCTGACGTATTTCTCGCGACTCGCATTGTTTGTTCGATCTTCTGCATTCTAAATTTGCATTATATTCGGTCAGCAGTCGACTATTTATTTTTAACTTGTGACGATAGTAATGTTTGTTATTGCTTGTGCGTTTATTGTCCTTTATTGCTTTATATTTGGTTGATCACCAGTGATAATTAGTGGTTTTAGCCGTGTTCGGTATTTTAATAGTAATTTATCCCGTGTATAATCGTCGTAAATCTAAATTTTCCGAGTTTAGTGTACCTATTCAAAAACAAAGTGAGTGCGTTATGAACATCACTAATAAATTCTTGCGGTAGCGAATATTTTTATTCAACCGCAGAATCTGGTAAATATTGTCATTTCTATAATTATATGTTAGTTTCCTCACAATTGAACCAAACGTGATTTACATTTTTCGGTGAAAAATTAAATATGAAAATTTTATTTTTTATATGTTGCAAATGTGCAAAAACTTTTTCGATTTAGAATCTTCAATCTGTTTTGTTCTATCGAATAAAATTTCACTAAAATAATAGACGTATGTTCTGGCAATTTTTCGGCATAAGAAATCAGAAAAACATAATTCGGATTTTAATTTTTTTTATTAATTTTAGTAATCTAAATTCAGGAATTAATATAATGGGACTACTATCTATTTCATTCAGAGATGGCACTAGCATGAACTAAAATCATTGAATAAATTGTATTGTTTATTTCATATTTATCAGCAAGCGTGGGCATTCGGCACGGGGAATTGTGTTTGTTTTGAACACAATTTACGCCTTCTTATCACGCATTCGCCGCGCGGGAATGCAACTCATGAGATTGCCAAATCGTAGCAATTTCGCACGCCGCATGACGCATATTCAGGTTTAGTTTAGATCACAAAGTGTCGAGCCTATTGCAATCCGTGCACAGATCGTGGGGCATCGACGGCGCAACGGTTATTCGCGAACTGTCGCATCGTTGCATGTGCAGTTTCGGTAAACGCTATCGATGGATTACAACCAGTAATCCATGCTGCCGGTCTCTAATCCAGATGTATTTCGCGCATCGCGTATCGTTTTATCGAACTTCTATTCTCAAAATTTTGCATTATATTTGGTTTACAACTCGAGTTGTAATTACCGAATAGAACAACTGGAAACATATACTCAAACAGTAACTTTTATCTGACCATTGCGATACTCAGCACAAGAAAGTTTGTTGTTCTCCATTGTATATAATGTTTTTGTTTTAACTTATGTATTGAATTGTTTAGGCACATACGTGGTGAAACTCCATAATTATCATCAAATAAAAGGATTTCACGACGTTGTTTTTCTTTTACCAATTACAAACTTGCCGTACCATCGCAATCCGATGAGCGCTGCATTATTAAGTTTATAATTAAATTACATTATTCGATTTAATAATTTAAATCCTTTCACCTGCATATTTACAATAGCCCGCCAGATTAGAGGTAGGCGTGTATATTTCACCTACTGTAATATGGATACCGGGTCATATTGCGAAACCATTGCTTTCACTATCTAAAATAGTAGAAAAAAGTTATCAAGCACCTCCTTGGCAATTTTCTTATGAATTAAAATTTCATATCTCCAGATTTACCTTTTCACTACCGTATCTTATAGAAGAGTAGTTCGTAGATTAAGACAGCGCGATGCGATCTTAGTATCTCTTTTTTTAGTTTACGAGATATTCGCGATTAAGATAAAAATGGGCAAAAATTTAAGAATGTCACTTTTAGCACTTTTAGCCACGTTTTTTAGACATTTTCCCACGTATTTTAATTATTGTATGTTTTATCTGATAGAGAATTTTCTAATCTTTAATAATCAACAATTCGTTGCGCTGCGGCTTTAAAGAGATATTAATTGTGAAATCGTCGAAAAAAGTATCAAACACCCCCTTGGCAATTTTTCTCTTAAGAATGAAAATTTCATCTCTCTTTTTAACTATTATTGTATCCTGATAGAGATTGGTCCGTACATTAAGACGCTGCGATCAGATCTTAATTATCTCTTTTAGTTTACGAGATATTTACAGCGTTTGAATAAAATGGGCAAAATTGAAAAATGTCACTTTTTAGCTTTGCTGTGAGTGGCGTTTTTTTTGATAGCACACTGTAGTAAATATAATTTATTTTATATTTTATCTGATACAGAATTTTTTTCAATCTATCATAATCAGCAATTTTATTTAGTTTGCTGTGAGCTTGGATTTAAGAGATATGGATTTTCAAAATCATTCGAAAAAGTATCAAGCATACCCCCTTTGCCATTTTCTTAGAATGAAAATTTCATCTCTCAGATTTCCCCTTTAACTATTGTATCTGATGATAGAGATTGGACCGTACATTAGGAACGCTGCGATCAGATCTTAATTATCTCTTTTTAGCTTACGAGATATTCGCGTTTTTGAATAAAATGGGCAAAAGGTGAAAATGTCACTTTTGGCACTTTTAGTGGCGTGTTTTGACCTTTTGCTGTAGGAAATATAATTTATTTTATATTCTTATCTGATACGATTTTTTCAATCTATCACTTAATCAACAATTTATTTGGTTTGCTGTTGAAAACTTTTAGTTTGATGATATGAATTTTTCAAAATCCATTTCAAAAAGTATCAAAACTTTATATGAATTTTTCTTAAGAATGAAAATTTCATCTCTCAGATTTCCCTTTTAACTGGTATCTGATAGAGATTGGTCCGTACATTAAGACGCTTTGCGATCAGATCTTAATTATCTCTTTTAGCTTACGAGATATTCGCGTTTGAATAAAATGGGCAAAATTGAAAAATGTCACTTTTTAGCACTTTTGGTGGCGTTTTTGACCTTTTACTGTAGGAAATATAATTATTTTATATTTTTATCCGATACAAATTTTCAATCATATAATAATCAGCCAATTTGTTTGAGTTTTGCTGTGGCTTTTAGTTTAAGAGATATGAATTTTTCAAAAATCGTCGAAAAAAAGTATCAAGCACCCCTTAGCGATTTTTCGAAGAATGAAAATTTCATCTCTCAGATTTCAACACAACACTATTGTATCTGATGAGATTGGTCCGTACATTAAGACGCTGCGATCAGATCTTAATTATCTCTTTTAGCTTACGAGATATTCGCGTTTGAATAAAGATGGGCAAAAAGGATTGAAAATGTCACTTTTAGCACTTTTAGTGGCGTTTTTTGACCTTTACTGTAGGAAATATAATTATTTTATATTTTATCTGATACAGAATTTTTCAAATCTATCATAATCAACTTGAATTTTGTTGGTTTGTATGTGGCTTTTAGTTTAAGTGATATGGTGCAAAATCCATTTCAAAAAGTATCAAGCACCCCTTGGCGAATTTTTTTCTTAAGAATGAAAAATTTCATCTCTCAGATTTCCCTTTTAACTATTGTATCTGATAGAGATTGGTCGTACATTAAAGACGCTGCGATCAGATCTTAATTATCTCTTTTAGCTTGCAGGATATTTCGCGTTTGAATAAAATAGGCAAAAATTAAAAAATGTCACTTTTTAGCACTTTTAGTGGCGTTTTTGACCTTTACTGTAGGAAATATAATTATTTTATATTTTTATCTGATACAAATTTTCAATCTATCATAATCAGCAATTTTGTTGGATTTGCTGTGGCTTTTGGATTTAAGAGATATGAATTTTCAAAAATCGTCGAAAAAAGTATCAAAAACACTTGGCGATTTTTTCTGAAGAATGAAAATTTAGAAATCTCAAGTTTCCCTTTTAACTATTGTATCACAGTAGAGATTGGTCCGTACATTTAAGACGCTTTGCGATCAGATCTTAATTATCTCTTTTAGCTTACGAGGATAGCGTTTGAATGGAAATGGGCAAAATTGAGAAAATGTCCCTTTTTTAACACTTTTGGTGGCGTGTTTTACTGACCTTTTACTGTAGGAAATACTTAATTATTTTATATTTTTATCTGATACCAAATTTTTCAATCTATCATAATCAACAATTTGTTGGTTGCTGTGGCTTTTTAGTTTAAGAGATATGAATTTTCAAAAATCGTCGAAAAAAAGTATCAGGCACCCAGCGAATTTTCTTAAGAATGAAAATTTCATCTCTCAGATTTCAAC
>NW_027045446.1:11516995-11526740 GCF_025399875.1 Dalotia coriaria
TCACTGGTGTACTTCGTTCAGTTACGTATTTATAAAATCGTCGAAAAAAGTATCAAACACCCCATGTAATTTTCTTAAGAATGAAAATTTCATCCTCTCAGATTTCCACTTTTAACTATTGTATCTCACTGAGATTGAATTTTACGTACATTAAGACGCTGCGATCAGATCTTAATTATCTCTTTTTAGTTTACAAAGGATATTCGCGTTTTTGAATAAAATGGGCTAAAAATTGAAAAATGTCACTTTTTAGCACTTTTAGTGGCGTTTTTACGACCTTTTACTGTAGGAAATATAATTATTTTATATTTTTATCTGATACAGAATTTTCCAATCTATCATAATCAACAATTTATTTGAGTTTGCTGTGGCTTTTAGTTAAGAGATATGAATTTTCAAAATCGTCGAAAAAGTATCAAGCATACCCCCCTTAGCAATTTTTCTTAAGGGAATGAAAATTTCATCTCTCAGATTTCGAACTATTGTATTTGGTAAATTGGTCCACGCGTACATTTAAGACGCTGTGATCAGATCTTAATTATCTCTTTTAGTTTACGAGATATTCTCGTTTGAATTAAAATGGGCAAAATTGAAAAATGTCGCACTTAGCACTTTTAATTAGCGTTTTGACCTTTTACTGTAGGAAATATAAAGAATTATTTTATATTTTTATCTGATACAGAATTTTCAATCTATCATAATCAGCAATTTGTTGGTTGCTGTGAGAAGCATTTAACTTAAAAGGATATGAATTTTTCAAAAATCGTCGAAAAAGTATCAAGCGCCAGCGAATTTTCTTAAGAATGAAAATTTCATCTCTCAATTTCAACACAACTATTGTATCCTGATAGAGATTGGTCCGTACATTAAGACGCTGCGATCTTAATTATCTCTTTTAGTTTACAGGATATTCACGTTTGAATGAAATGGAGCTAAAAGGGTGAAAAATGTCACTTTTTAGCACTTTTAGTGGCGTTTTTGACCTGTTACTGTAAAATATAATTATTTTATATTTTTTATCTGATGCAAATTTTTCAATCCTATCATAATCAACAATTTGTTGGATTTTACTGTGGCTTTTAGTTTAAGAGATATGTATTTTCAAAAATCGTCGAAAAAAGTATCAAACACCCCCTTGGCAATTTTCTTAGAATGAACATTTCATCTCTCAGATTTCCCTTTTTAACTATTGTATCTATTAAATTTGGTCCATTACATTAAGACTATGCTGCGATCAGATCTTAATTATCTCTTTAGTTTACGAGATATTCGCGTTTGAATAAAAATGGGCAAGGAGAATTGAAAAATGTCACTTTTTAGCACTTTTAGTTGATTTTTGACCTTTACTATAGGAAATATAATTTATTTTATATTTTTATCTGATACAAATTTTTCAATCTATCATAATCAACTTAATTTGTTGGTTGCTGTGGCTTTTAGTTTAGAGATATGAATTTTCAAAATCGTCGAAAAATTATCAAGCACCTTTACTTAGCGAGATTTTTTCTTAAGAATTAGAGAATTTCATCTCTCAGATTTCCCTTTAACTATTGTATCTAGTAGAGATTGGTCCGTACATGAAGACGCTGCGATCAAGATCTTAATTATCTCTTTAGTTTACACGAGATATTCGTTTGAATAAAATGGGCAAAAATTGAAAATGTCACTTTTTAGCGCACTTACTGGTAGCGTTTTGATATGTACTTACTGCTTAGGAAATATAATTGCATATTTTATCTGATACAAGAATTTTCAATCTATCATAATCAGCAATTTGTTGGTTTGCTGTGGCTTTTAGTTTAAAGTATGAATTTTCAAAAATCGTCGAAAAAAATTATCAAGCACCCCAGCAATTTTTTCTTAGAATGAAAATTTCATCTCTCCACAGATTTTCCCAACACAACTATTGTATCTGATAGAAGTTGGTCCGTACATTAAGACCTGCGATCAGATCTTAATTATCTCTTTTAGTTTACGAGATATTCCACGTTTGAATAAAATGGGCAAAAGGGTAAAGAAAAAATGTCACTTTTTACTTACTTTTAGTGTTAGCGTTTTGACCTGTTACTGTAAAAATATAATTATTTTATATTTTTATCTGATACAAATTTTTCAATCTATCATAATCAACAATTTGTTGTTGGTTTACTGTGGCTTTTAGTTTAAGAAATATGAATTTTCAAAATCGTCGAAAAAAGTATCAAGCACCCCTTGGCAATTTTTTTTTCTTAAGAATGAAAATTTCATCTCTCAGATTTCCTTTTAACTATTGTATCTGATAGAGATTGGTCATTACATTAAGACGCTGCGATCAGATCTTAATTATCTCTTTTAGTTTACGAGATATTCGCGTTTTAGTGAATAAAATGGGCAAAAATTGAAAATGTCACTTTTTAGCACTTTTTAGTAGCGTTTTGACCTTTACTGTAGGAAATATAATTATTTTATATTTTTATCTGATACAGAATTTTCAATCTATCATAATCAGCAATTTGTTGGTTGCTGTGGCTTTTTATTTAAAGACATATGGGGATTGGGTGGGAAAAAATGGGCGGAACTCTTGGAATGAAAATTTCATCTCTCCAGATTTCCCTTTTAACTATTGTATCTGATAGAGATTGGTCACATTACATTAAGACGCTGCGATCAGATCGCAGTATCTCTTTTAGTTTACGAGATATTTCAGCGTTTGAATAAAATGGGCAAAAATTTAAGAAAAATGTCACTTTTTAGCGCGCGGTGGCGTTTTGACCTTTTACTGTAGGAAATATAATTGGTACATATTTTTATCTGATACAAATTTTTCAATCTATCATAATCAGCAATTTGTTGGTTGCTGTGGCTTTTTAGTTTAGGAACATATGAATTTTCAAAAGCGTCGAAAAAAGTATCAAACTGCCAGCGAATTTTTCTTAGGGTAAAATTTTTTCATCTCTCTCCAGATTTCCCTTTTTAACTGTGTTTTTGGTAGAGATTGGTCGTACATTAAGACGCTTTGCGATCAGATCATGAATTATCTCTTTTAGTTTACGAGATATTCGCGTTTGAATAAAATGGGCAAAAAAGAATTGAAAAATGTCACTTTTTACTTTTGGTGGCGTTTTTGACTAACTTTACTGTAGGAAATATAGGTATTTTATATTTTTATCTGATGCAAATTTTTCCGTCTATCATAATCAGCAATTTGTTGGTTACTGCTGTGGCTTTTAGTTTAAAGACATATGAATTTTCAAAATCGTCGAAAAAGTATATCAGAAAAGCACCCCACTTGGCTATTTTTCTTAAGAATGAAAATTTCATCTCTCAGATTTCCTTTTTAACTGTATCTAAAGAGATTGGTCCGTACATTTAAGACGCTGCGGTCAGATCTTAATTATCTCTTTAGTTTACGAAGGATATTAAGCGTTTGAATAAGATGGGCAAAAATTGAAAAATGTCACTTTTTAGCACTTTTAGTGGCGTTTTTGACCTCTTACTGCTTAGGAAATATAACTATTTTATATTTTTTATCTGATACAAATTTTCAATCCTATCATAATCAGCCAATTTGTTGTTGGTTGCTGTGGCTTTTAGTTTAAGAGATATGCATTTTCAAAATCGTCGAAAAAGTATCAAGAAAGCACCCCCTTGCTTAATTTTTCTTGGAATAATTTCATCTCTCAGATTTCCCTTTTAACTATTGTATCTGATAGAGATTGGTCCGTACATTAAGACGCTGCGATCAGATCTTAATTATCTCTTTTAGTTTACGAGATATTCGCGTTTTGAATAAAATGGGCAAAAATTGAAAAATGTCACTTTTAGCACTTTTTAGTGGCGTTTTGACCTATTACTGTAGGAAATATAATTATTTTATATTTTATCTGATGCAAATTTTCAATCTATCATAATCAAGCAATTTGTTGGTTTGCTGTGGCTTTTAGTTTAAGAGATATGAATTTTCAAAAATCGTCGAAAAAAGTAATAAAACACCCCCTTGGCAATTTTTTCTTAAGAATGAGAAAATTTCATCTCTCAGTTTTCCCTTTTAACTATTGTTTTGATAGAGATTGGTGCATTACATTAAGACGAAAACGCGATCAGATCTTAATTATCTCTTTTTAAGTTTACACAGAGATATTCGCGTGTGAATAAAATGGGCAAAATTGAGAAAAATGTCACTTTTGGCACTTTTAGTGGTAGCGTTTTTGACCTGTTACTGTAAATATAATTATTTTATATTTTATCTGATACAGAGAATTTTTCAATCTATCATAATCCAGCAATTTGTTGGTTACTGTGGCTTTTAGTTTAAAGAGATATGAATTTTCAAAATCGTCGAAAAAGATTATCAAGCACCCCCTTAGCAATTTTTTCTTAAGAATGGGGTACACCATCTCTCAGATTTCCCTTTAACTATTGTTTTGATAGAGATTGGTCCGTACGTTAAGACGCTGCGATCAGATCTTAATTATCTCTTTTAGTTTACACGAGATATTCGCGTTTGAATAAAATGGGCAAAAATTGAAAAATGTCACTTTTTTAGCACTTTTAAAAGTAGCGTTTTTGACCTTTTACTGGCCAGGAAATATAATTATTTTATATTTTTTATCTGATACAGAATTTTCAATCCTATCATAATCAGCAATTTGTTTAGTTGCTGTGGCTTTTAGTTTAAGACATATGAATTTTCAAAAATCGTCGAAAAAAAGTATCAAGCACCCCTTGGCTATTTTTTTCTTAAGAATGAAAATTTCATCTCTCAGATTTCAACGCACAACTATTGTATCCTAAAGAGATTGGTCCGTACATTAAGACGCTGCGATCAGATCTTGTTATCTCTTTTAGTTTACGAGATATTCGCGTTTACGAATAAAATAGGCAAAAATTGAAAAATGTCACTTTTAGCGCACAGGTGGCGTTTTTGACCTCTTACTGCTTAGGAAATATAACTATTTTATATTTTTATCTGATACAAATTTTTCAATCTATCATAATCAGCAATTTGTTGGATTTGCGCTGTGGCTTTTTTAGTTTAAGAGATATGCATTTTCAAAATCGTCGAAAAAGTATCAAGCACCCCCCTTGGCAATTTTTTCTTAAGAATGAAAATTTCATCTCTCAGATTTTCCCTTTAACTATTGTATCACGAAGTAGAGATTGGTCCGTACATTAAGACGCGCTGCGATCGGATCTTAATTATCTCTTTTAGTTTACGAGATATTCGCGTTTGAATAAAATGGGCAAAAATTGAAAAATGTCACTTTTAGCAGCACTTTTGGTGGCGTTTTTTGACCTGTTACTGTAGGAAGTATAATTATTTTATATTTTTTATCTGATACAGAATTTTTCAATCTATGCTTAATCAACGAATTTGTTGGTTGCTGTGGCTTTTAGTTTAAAGAGATATGAATTTTCAAAAATCGTCGAAAAGTATCAAACACCCCTTAGCAATTTTTCTTAAAAGATGAGGAATTTCATCTCTCAAGATTTCCCTTTTAACTATTGTTTTGATAAGAGATTGGTCCGTACATTAAGACGCTGCGATCAGATCTTAATTATCTCTTTTAGTTTACAGAGGATATTCGCGTGTGAATAAAATGGGCAAAAATTAGAAAAATGTCACTTTTGGCGCTTTGGTAGCGTTTTTGACCTTTTACTGTGAGGAATATAATGAATTATTTTATATTTTTATCTGATACAAATTTTTTCAATCTATCATAATCAGCAATTTTTGGTTTGCTGTGGCTTTTAGTTTAAGAGATATGAATTTTCAAAATCGTCGAAAAAGTATCAAGCACCCCCTTGGCGAATTTTTTTCTTAAGAATAGAAATTTCATCTCTCAGATTTTCCCTTACAACTATTGTATCTGATAGAGATTGGTCGTACATTAAGACGCGCGATCAGATCTTAATTATCTCTTTTTAGTTTACGAGATATTCGCGTTTGAATAAAATGGGCAAAAATTATGAAGGAAAAATGTCACTTTTTGCGCACTTTTTAGTGGCGTTTTTTGACCTGTTACTGTAGGAAATATAATTATTTTTATATTTTTTATCTGATACAGAATTTTTTCAATCTATCATAATCAGCAATTTGTTGGTTGCTGCTTTGGCTTTAGTTTAAAAGGGCCATGAATTTTCAAAAATCGTCGAAAAAAGTATCAAGCACCCCTAGGCAATTTTTTCTTAAGAATGAAAATTTCATCTCTCAGATTTCCCTTTTAACTATTGTATCTGATAGAGATTGGTCCATTACATTGGAACCTTTGCGATCAGATCTTAATTATCTCTTTTAGTTTACGAGATATTCGCGTTTTGAATAAAATGGGCAAAAATTGAAAATGTCACTTTTAGCACTTTTTGGTAGCGTTTTTGACCTGTTACTGTACAGGAAATATAATTATTTTATGTTTTATCACGATACAAATTTTTCAATCTATCATAATCAACATTTTGTTGGTTGCTTTTTAATGGCTTTTTAGTTCCCAAAAGTATGAATTTTCAAAATCGTCGAAAAAAGTATCAAGCACCCCACTTGGCAATTTTTTCTTAAGAATGAAAATTTCATCTCTCAGATTTCCCTTTAACTTGTGTTTTGATAGAGGGGTGGTCGTACATTAAGACGCTGCGATCCAGTCTTAATTATCTCTTTTAGTTTACGAGATATTCATTAATGAATAAAATGGGCAAAATTGAAAATGTCACTTTTTGGCACTTTTTGGTAGCGTTTTTTACTGACCTTTTACTGTAGGAAATATAATTTATTTTTATATTTTTATCTGATACAAATTTTTCAATCTATCATAATCCAGCAATTTTTTGGTTGCTGTAGCTTTTAGTTTAAAAAGAGATATGAATTTTCAAAATCGTCGAAAAAAGTATCAAGCACCCCTTGGCAATTTTTGCTTAAGAATGGGCTGCTCTCTCAGATTTCTTTAACTATTATTGTATCTGATAGAGATTGGTCCGTACATTAAGACGCTGCTGATCAGATCTTAATTATCTCTTTTAGTTTACGGATATTCGCGTTTGAATAAAGTGGGCAAAAAATTGAAAATGTCACTTTTTAGCACTTTTTTTAGGTAGCGTTTTTTGACCTGTTACTGTAGGAAATATAATTATTTTATATTTTTATCTGATACAAATTTTCAATCTATCATAATCAGCAATTTGTTGGTTGCTGTGGCTTTTTAGTTTAAAGAGATATGAATTTTCAAAATCGTCGAAAAAAGTATCAAACACCCCACCTAGGCAATTTTTCTTTAGAATAGAAATTTCATCTCTCCAGATTTCCCTTTTAACTATTGTATCTGATAGAGATTGGTCCGTTTTAAGACGCTGCGATCAGATCTGTAATTATCTCTTTTTAGTTTACGAGATATTCGCGTTTAAGACAAAATGGGCAAAAATTGAAAATGTCACTTTTTAGCACTTTTGAGTGGCGTTTTGACCTGTTACTGTAGGAAATATAATTATTTTATATTTTTATCTGATACAAGAATTTTCAATCCTATCATAATCAACAATTTATTTGGTTGCTGTGGCTTTTAGTTTAGAGATATGAATTTTCAAAAATCGTCAGAGAAAAAGAAATTATCAAAGCACCTTAGCGAATTTTTTCACCAAGAATGAAAGAAATTTCATCTCTCAAGATTTCCACTTTAACTATTGTTTTTGATAGAGATTGGTCCACGTACATTAAGACGCTGCGATCAGATCTTAATTATCTCTTTTAGTTTACGAGATATTCGCGTTTGAGATAAAATGGGCAAAAATTGAAAAATGTCACTTTTAGCACTTTTAGTGGCGTTTTTGACCTTTTACTGTAGGAAATATAATTATTTTATATTTTTTACCTGATGCAAGAATTTTTTCAATCTCATAATCCAGCAATTTGTTAGTTTGCTGTGGCTTTTTAGTTTAAGAGATATGATTTTCAAAAATCGTCGAAAAAAGTATCAGCACCTTATGGCAATTTTTCTTAAGGGGTAAAAATTTCATCCCTCTCAGATTTCCCTTTTAACTATTGTATCTGATAGAGATTGGTCCACGTACATTGAACGCTGCGATCAGATCTTAATTATCTCTTACAGTTTTACAGAGATATTCGCGTTTGAGATAAAATGGGCAAGAATTGAAAAATGTCACTTTTAGCACTTTTGAGTAGCGTTTTTGACCTTTACTGTAGGAAATATAATTATTTTATATTATTTTTATCTGATGCAAATTTTTCAATCTATCATAATCAGCAATTTGTTGGATTTGCTGTGGCTTTTAGTTTTAAAAGGATATGAATTTTCAAAAATCGTCGAAAAAAGTATCAAACACCCCTTGGCGAATTTTTTTCTTAAGAATGAAAATTTCATTTCTCAGATTCTTTAACTATTGTAGTATCTGATAGAAGTTGGGTCCGTACATTAGATGCTGCGATCGGATCTTAATTATCTCTTTTAGTTTACACACGGATATTCGCGTTTGAATAAAATGGGCAAAAATTGAAAATGTCACTTTTTAGCACTTTTTAGTGGCGTTTTTGACCTTTTACTGTAGGAAATATATAATTATTTTATATTTTTATCTGATACAGAATTTTTCAATCTATCATAATCAGCAATTTGTTGGTTGCTGTGACTTTTTGTAGTTTAAGAGATGAATTTTCAAAAATCGTCGAAAAAAGTATCAAGCACTTATAGCGAATTTTTTTCTTAAGAATGAAATTTCATCCTCTCGGAATTTCCTTTTAACTATTGTATCTGATAGAGATTGGTCCACGTACATTAAGACGCTTACGAGATATTTGCGATTGAATAAAATAGGCAAAAAATTTAAAAAGTGTCACGTTTGCTTTTTTTTTAACTTTTGAGACACGGTGCTGGAAAGGAATAAGTTTGGAATAATTTTCCCAGATGCTGAATTTTGGTGCAAGATCACACTGTATTGAAATTTATTTCGAGGAAAATTCCGTATTGTTAAGTTGTAGTGAGAAGTTGTGTGTATACACTAGTACTCGTTACTTGCTTGGAATTGTAGTTTTACCATTATAACTCACGAGCGCGATTGTCACAATAAGTTTAGATTATTTTCCCCAGATGAGAATTTAATTCTGTATCTCTCTGTATAGAAATTTATTGCGAGATTTATATATATACTAATACTTATATATTATATTTATATATACTTATGCAAGTTGTTTTAACGTACGTTTTTTACAGTATTCGCTGTACCATGTAAGGTCCGATGAGTTCTGCATTAACATTTACATAAACACGTTAACGCTACCCTTCTGCGAAGTGCCTTGGATAGAGTCACTTCTACCGCTATCTTGGTACGGTGCTCTAAATAGGAGTCTTTATGGATCCTGTGTGAATAATTAATTTAATTTATGTATATGTATATTTCATTTACATAAATATTTTCCAGTTGCTGGATGAAGCATTGGCAATCCTGAGATGGCCTAGTTTATCAACAGGGACCAACTGGAGAGGTTCCGTGGTACAGGTAGAGTGCGTTTTGAGGATGAAGTTTTGATTACTGAAGATGGATGTGTCAACTAGACTAAAATACCCAGAACGTATGTTATATTTTTGCAATTTATAATATTTTATATGTTACTGTTTTGTTATTCATTTTGATTTATAGAGTCCGAGAAATTGAAGATTGGATTGCCGGTGTTGATGATGATTCCAAATACGATTGAATGAATTTACAACAATTCGAAGCTGTTATTGATTTCATTTTTGTTTATTTTGTTAATAGTTATAAA